>NW_009951952.1:52277-52875 GCF_000747805.2 Chaetura pelagica | reverse complement strand
AGAATCATAGAATCATAGGGGTTGGAAGGGACCTTGAAAGATCATCTAGTCCAACCCCCTCTGCCAGAGAAGGATCACCCAGAGCACATCACACAGGAAGGCATCCAGGTGGGTTTTGAATGTCTCCAGTGAAGGAGACTCCACAACCTCAAAAGGGCAGCCAGTTCCAGTGCTCTGTCACTCTCAAAGTAAAAAATTTTTTTCAGATATTCACCTTGAACCTCCTATGCTCCAATTTGCTCCCATTACCCCTTGTTCTGTCACTGGTCATCACTGAGAAAAGCCTAACTCCATCTCCCTGACACTCACCCCTTACATATTTGTAAACATTGATGAGGTCACCTCTCAGTCTCCTTTCCTCCAAGCTAAAGAGACCCAGCTCCCTCAGCCTTTCCTCATAAGGGAGATGTTCCACTCCCTTAATCATCTTTGTAGCTCTGCGCTGGACTCTCTCAAGCAGTTCCCTGTCCTTCTGGAACTGAGGGGCCCAGAACTGGACACAATACTCCAGATGTGGCCTCACCAATGCAGAATAGAGGGGAAAGAGAACCTCTCTTGACTGACTAACCACACCCCTTCTAATGCACCCCAGGATGCC
>NW_009951952.1:19775-52060 GCF_000747805.2 Chaetura pelagica | reverse complement strand
GCAGCACAGCCTTCTGGTGTGTCAGCCACTCCTCCCCGCTTAGTGTCATCAGCAAACTTGCTGAGGGTACATTCTATACCCTCATCCAGGTCGTTGATGAAGATGTTGAACAACACCGGTCCCAGTACCGACCCCTGAGGGACTCCACTAGTCACACACCTCCAACCAGATTCTGCCCCATTGACTACAACTAATGGCCTCCAGTTCTTCATGTCGCCTATGCTGCATGTATTGGTGTAGACACACTTGAGCTGGACTATCGATTTCACCCCCAACTTTGGCATGACACCCCTAGGCTCAGCTCCAGTGGGCCTGGTTTCCTCTCTTTCCCACTTCAAACGTAGTTTAAAGCCCTATTGATGAGCCTCACCAACTCAAGGCCAAGAATCCTTTTTCCCCTTTGGTCATAGTTCTACTCTGTGTTTTGCCAGCAGGCCCAGTTCTGTGTAAACGTTCCCATGATCAAAGAAACCAAAATTCCACTGATGGCACCAGCCTCTGAGCCACACATTAATCAGCTGTTTTCTTGTTCCTTTCAGCGTACTTCCCTGCCACTGAAAGGATTGAGGAAAAACCTCCTATGCTCCTGATCCTGCAACCACTGGCCCAGTGCCCTGAAGTCCCTTTTTAATGCCTTAGGACTTCTCTTGGCAACCTCATCAGTCCCCACCTGCATGGCCAGTAGTGGGTAGTAATCAGAGAGCTGTATGAGACCAGGAAGTTTCCTGGTCACATCTCTAACCCACGCTTCAGGGAGGCAGCAGACCCTCCTGTGGGATGGGTCTGGCTGGCATGTCGGACCCTCTGTTCGCCTCAGAAGGGAGTCTCTATGACAATTACCCTCCTTTTGTTCTTAATAGAAACAGTCCTAATGTGTGGGACTGACTGTCTCTGCAACTCTCCAGATGGATCTTTATCATCCTTATTTGCATGATTCCCTAGTTCCAGAGCCCCATACTTGTTGTGTAAGGACAACTGGGAAGGTGAGGGAGGTTGGGAGGGGAATAGTTTGCTGCCCTGAGCAGGGACCTGTTTACATTCCCTCCCCCCACCCTCTTAGGCCACCTCCTTCTGTCTGGTGACAAAAAGGCAGGGGTCCTCCACTTCTTGTGGAGCTGCCACCTGCTGTCTTTCCTCAAGGATGGTAGGCTGTGTGGCTCCACCAATCTTTCACATTCCCAGATAATCCTTAATCATTTCACTTCCTTTTTAAGCTCTGCCACCAGGCTGAGCAGATCATTCATCAGGTCAGAGCTCACACGGGTGTCTCTGCTGCCCTCTGGTATGAGTGACAGGCTCAAACATTCCACACAGCCTGAGACCTGGACAACTGTGTGTTCCCGAGGTAGTTCTATCTGGGTGACCACATTCCTTTTGGCCATGGCTTAGGGCTGAGTAGAAGCCATAGTTGGATTTTCTTCTCTGAGGGTGATGACTTCCAGTATAGCTACCCTCCTAGCATGCCTTCACTGCATGAACTGCCATGCAAATTCGTGCCACACACACACACTATGAGTATGTCCAGTAACTGGTCTTAGAAACTCAGCCTATCCAGGAGCTGGCCCTTGGAGCACAAAGATACACAATACACAAATAGGAGTGTCAGAAAATTACCAGACCCTAGGATCTCCCCAATAGTTGGCCTAGATATCCTGACCACTTCAGGAGATAGTTCTGCCAGCTGTCTCATCTGAATGAGACACACATGCAGATGTCTCATTCATCCCCCAGGCTCCCTGGTCTCTCCATGGCTTCCCAACCCACTTAGTCTATTAACCAGTTAGTCTGGCTTAATATTTATTAGAAATCACAGCATCATTCATATCAGCTCACTTGCTCCAGTAGCTGACATCACAGATGCGTAGATCCTATGACCTATGGTCCAAATTGAGTTTCTGGCACTTGATTTTGTTCTATTCCAAGCTGTCTAGTTGTTTGCAGCACTGAAACACGGGCGTTATGACCTGTGGTTCAACTCCTGATAAGCAGACTGACCAACAGTCTGTTTACACATGACTGGCTCATTATGTATCTGCTCATCCTTGACATCCTGGTCTCCAAACTGACAAGACATGGATTTGACAGATGGACCACACAGGAAAGCTGGGGAGGGGCTTTTCACCAGAGAGGGTAGTGATAGGACAAGGGGCAATGGTTTTAAACTGAAAGAGGGTGGATTTAGGTTAGACATCAGGAAAAAATTCTTCACCAATGAGGGTTGTAAGGTGCTAGAACAGGTTGCCCAGGGAGGTTGTGGAAGCCCTCTCCCTGGAGGTGTTTAAGGCCAGGTTGTACGAGGCTTTGTGCAGCCTGGTCTAGTGTGCAGTGTCCCTGCTTAAAGCAGGGAAGTTAGAACCTGATGGTCTTTAAGGTCCCTTTCAACTTCTTCCCTTTCCCCACCTATGGTTCCTCCTCTGAACAACCCACAGTAAGCTTCACAAAAGCCCCAAATTATCTTACCTACATCCCATACCCCTGTTGGCAGTAACCCCCCCTAAACCTGTAAGGTGTTCCAGCAGAGAGCACTTCCATTGACTTATCTTAATGGGTTCCATTTCTACCCAAAGGGCTGATTATGCTCCTTTGAGAGCCCTGGGAGGTGCCTAGGACAAGGTCATTATTTCTCTGTTGGGTTATTTGGGTTCCCCTGCCTTTCATCGCTCCTCTGTGCTCCTTGACTGTGAGGAGATGAGCCTTTTATCAAAGTGCTGAACAAATATATATTTATATATGTGGGCTATCACTTAGAGACAGAATACAGGGGAACTTTTGGGAAGCCTTAAATACAGTAGAACTTCCATAAATAAGCAACTATTGCAGTGAAGTAAACATAGCGATATATGCAACTCTAACAAGTAATCTATTTTTCAAGAATGAGTTGATGAAACAAGTAATAAACCAAACAAAAAAGCCAAAAAATACCCCTTGTTCTTCAATACAAAGACTGCTGTTATTTTTTTAACAGAAAATGTCTTTTTTTACAGTTCAGCTGTGACTTAATAGGAAAAAAACAAGTTACAGAGTTATAAAATATTCAAGACCAATCTATATGAGACAAATGAATTTGATTTTTTTTCTTGGATAAATCTGTATTGTGAAGTCATTCCTGAAATGAATGGTCCTGTAGTATTTCAGTACTCACATGCAATTAATAAAAAAAAAAAGCCGTTGGGAGCCAATGGGATAGCTGATTAGTGAGTTCCATGAAGTATATGATTTAACTATTTGCCATGTCAGAGCAAAATGCTTACACTATCAGAACACCAGGGCTGTCATCATAGAATGGTTTGAGTTGGAAAGGACCTTAAAGTTCATCTAGTTTCAACCCCCCTGCATGGACAGGGACACCTCCCACTAGAACAGGTTGCTCAGAGCCCCATCCAACCTGCCCTTCAACCCTTCCAGGGAGGGGGCAGCCACAGCTTTCCTGGGCAGCCTGTTCCAGTGTCTCACCACTCTCACACTAAAGAGTTTCTTCCTAATGTCCTAACCTAAATCTCCCCTCTTCCAGTTTTAATCCACTGCCCCTTGTCCTCTCACTACAAGCCCTTGTAAAAAGTTCCTCCCCAGCTTTCCTGTAGCCCCTTCAGGCACTGGAAGGCTGCTGCAAGGTCTCCCTGTAGCCTTCTCTTCTCCAGGCTGAACAACCCCAACTCCCCCAGCAAAAACTCCCAACAAACCATTCCATTCTCATCTAGGCAGCCTCTGTGTGCATGAGAGACAGCCACTGCTGCTGCTGTTCTCTGATTCTGCACCAGCTCAGGCCCCAGAGAGGAGTCCCAAAAAGGAACCAGGCTCGAATTCCATGGTCTGGTTCTAAATGTGAAGCTTTTTTTGAGAGAGATTTTCAAGCTGTGTTTCTTCAGTGTGGACAAATGCTACCCTGACAACCTAATGTTAGCACTTGCCTCTCAGAGCTTCCACCAGGATCCTGTGCAGAGACCATACCTCCTGTAGCCTTGTTCCAACTCACCTGCACAAATACCTCTGCATGTCATGGCAAGATGGCACAAGCAGTGGGCTGCACTCCTGAACTCTAATCCCTCCTCAGACAGCATGCACAGGCTCAGCATGTACTGCCTTAGCAATGCCCCTCCTATCTGCAGCCTCTACTAGCTCCTAACCAGGCATGACCCCTGTGCCAGCCCTGGCAGTGTGATGCCAAGGGACCTGTGTGAGACTGGAAAAGCACCTGGGGCTGTGTCACAGGGTTGGGTGAGGCCACTGTGCCTCACAAGCCTGTACAAGACATTAGAAAAGCCAGAACAACAACTTCAGTTGCCTTGTATGTTTCCTCCCTGTCCATGAGCCCTCATGTATGAGGCCTTCCCTCAGAGCCTTTCCCCAAAAAAAGCCTGTACAAGACATTAGAAAAGCCAGAACAACAACTTCAGTTGCCTTGTATGTTTCCTCCCTGTCCATGAGCCCTCATGTATGAGGCCTTCCCTCAGAGCCTTTTGCTGGGCTGAGACACCACAGGCCAGGCCACCCACACACAGCTCACTGTCATGAGCAGAGTCCAGCACTGCCAGCAGAAAGGGGAAACTAAAGTTCTGATGCAAGTTCTTGAGATAAAGGAGGAAAAGACCCTTCACTGGTTATTTTCCCTGGCGCAAAAGTAAAATCCAGCTGCCACTTAACCCAGGAGCATTAAAGCATGAGCACTGAATCCTCATGGAAGGGTTTCTTGCACCCCAATTGGGAGTTATGTACCATCCGTGAAAGAAATGACAGCAAAATGGTCTAGGATAGGGATATACACAGCTATTTGGAAGGTAACACAGCTTTTAAGCTTTATGAACGACTGCAAATTTTTCTCTTTACCTCTCCTACAGCTTTAGGGAAATTGCCAGGATTAGCCTGTTGCACAATTCCTTTGCTGATGTCATAAAATGCAGACATCAGGAAATAAAAAAAAAACAAACACCAAACATTAAATGCTTAGTTTGCATATGCAATCAAATTTTATTATTATCTTCAACTTTTCTAGTAACACAATGTAATATGTATTCTTCCACAGCTTAAGACATTATTTCTGCAAACACCCATTATTGAGTCTTACCCAGCTGCAACTGCCATCAAACTGGCTACTTTTGATGACAGTATAGTGTAATTTTTAAAGCTTAGTGAAGTTTTCCTGACAAATTTTTGTTTCATAAACTTTAAAAAGTGAGCTTGGGTCTTCCAAGGTTTCACTGAAGCATATACTGAAAGTCCCAGATACCCAGAATGCAATTCCTTTTCTTTAAAGCTTTAGTTGGCTTTGATTTTAAACAGTATGACTTGCAGCACAAATAGCCTCTACTGTCCTACTGGCCTCCAAGCAGCCAGAGCTAGCCTGCAGCCTGTAATAATAAACAATAATAAATAATTAATGATAATAAATAATAATTAAATCATTATTAATAAATTATAAATAATTCCAACATAGCTATATACCTGGGAATAGGGATGTCCTAGCAGAGGGACTATAGGGTAATCGGCTATAGGAAGACAAATCCAGAAAAGCTGCTGAGACAGACCAATGGGATAATCCAGACACTCCTCCCCTTACAAACAAGCAGCACATCCAGCCCAGTCCTATTCACCTTCTGAATGTGTACAACAGGACATCACTCTGCCCTGGGCTTTCCAACAACACAACAAAGATTTTGGCAGGCACGGAGGTGTCAGGAAAGAACCATATGTAAAGACCATAAGAGAAAATCTCTGCTAGGATTTTAATAACTCATGTGAATCACAAGCAACTGAAGTAAAAAGTTAATTTTCCTTTTTCCCCCTGAGGTAAAATAACATCAATTTAAATCTTTCTTCATATATAGTAAAACAAAAGGCAATGGTATTTTTTTACTCTGAAGATTACCTTTGAGGAAAGTATAGTTTTCCTCCACTTCAAAGTCAAGTCAATTTGAGCAATCAATCAATAGATTATTTTCAATAACACAAGATGAAAACCAGTTAATAGGACAGGGGAAAAATATGAAGTAAGAATGCCCAACCTCACAGCCTTTTTCTTGGGTATGCCTTTTTACCAAGCAGACACTTTCAATGCAAAAAGTTTCTGCCAAAGCAGGATTATCCATTCTCTCTACATCTTGAACTTTGGGAAGATACTTAGAAAGGTGGTCCAGCCATTCCGTAGGCTGGAGAGCTTATTGTAAAATAAATGCAGACACACATGCAGAACACATCATACCTTTCAAACTCATTTAGTGAGTTCTGCAAAATGAACTCTGCTTGTGTTTACAGCTGTGAACATTTGTAACTCAGTAAAACAAAACCAAACATTCCACAGGAAATTCAACTCTGGGTCCTAGTAAGAGCTATTCCATTAACAAGTTATCACTTGCTCTCTGCTATTTTTATGGTAGCCCATAAGGCATTCTTAGATTCTATGCTTCACTGACTTCACTAACTTCACTAACTACAAAAATGTTAAATAAACTGCAGGCAGTAATTACATACTCACAGAAACAAAAGTTGTATATTTATTTATGTTTTTTTCAGAAAAAGGAAACAATCTGTTTTTTTCACCCAGCATGTAGCTCAAAAATAATGCTTCCCAAACTAAAACCTCAAAAACTCTTGCAGAGCCATAAACATTGGGAAATGCAAACTTGATGCAAATTTTTGTGCAATTTTGTTTCCTTTTCTACATCTGAAATAATAAGTTCACAAATATAATCTGTTTCCAAAACTCTTTTCCCTCCTGCTTCCAATGCTGGCTTTTTTCTAGTCTAGAAATTGTGTCTGGAAAATTTTGGACAGACATGCTCATTACTAGTGAAATCAGCATGTCCAAATACAAGATCTCTATCAACTAAGTTCAGCATAATAATTCTTTCTTATGCATTAAAAATAACAATAACAACAGAAAGATTTTAAATCACTTTTAATTTAATTTTTTTTTACTTCTGAGTCATGAAAGGGTTTAAAGTCCCACTAGGTCCTGGAAAAGGGTACTGTCTAATGGCTGCAAAGCATTCTGCATAAAATATTTGCTCTCTTCATAATGCATAGAAATATGTTTTTAATAGTTTGTCTAATTTTCTTGCCTTCTTTACAGCTTCTCCTTCTTAAGCATTTACATTAAGTTTTTATTGGTATTGGTTTTCCCTTAGAAATTTTCAAACAACATTTAGTTTGAAACAAAAAGGGATTTACATTCAGACTGTTTAACTCAAATGCCTGAGCAACACTTTGAAGAAAAAATACCTTGATTGATTCTTCCACTCACTCAATCCTCTTTAGTTAGAACTCAGATGTATTTTAGACACAATATAAATCTCAAAAAAAACCTTACAAAAATTAAAGACCAAACTGGATATTCCATATAGTTTTCAAATTAATTAGATCAACAAAATGGTTGTGCATCTCTTTTCTTCTTTATGTACAGCTCTATAGGAAAGCAAATCTTTCTACATAGTTATTATCAGATATTCCTTCTCCTAATGCATAATTTGTCTTTGCCTCTTGACCACAATAAAAATACTTACCTCTGAGATGCAAATAATCTTTGGACTGCAGTCCTATGACAATGTAGTACAGTCACAGTGCAAGGTGCTGTCTCCCCTGACTCTGAATTGAGAGTTGAAATTTAGCTCATGGGCTTCCTCTCCACAGGCAGAATTTACTGTCCTAAATAAATCTAGACAATTCAACCATGTGATCTGTGAAGTTGTATCACACAGTGTTTTCTAAATTTTTGTATCTCTACAAACTTACAGGAGTGACCACTGAATTCCAAAAATGTCAGTTCTTACAGGCATTACTGACTGCAGAAAATTGTCTTTTTCTCTCCCTTTTATATCTCAGGTCCTCCACCAGTTACAATAAAGAATAACATAGCACTTTGTAAAATCATTTTTAAAACAGCAGTTGCAGAGACTGAAGAATTCCTTTTATAATCTTAAATCAATTATTTCTTCTCTGAACTCCCTCCCACTCCTATTAAAAAAGAGTCCTATTAAAAGAGAAGGATGCCTTAGCAAGATTTCCTCTCACTAATAATAGGAAAAAAAACAGTATTTTCTCTTCCCAGCCTCCACACTCTTTTTCTTAGATCTCTCTCTACTCTCCTAACCCTCCCTCTAGGTCTTTCCTTCCTTGTCTCTCTTTGGTTTCCTCTCTCCCTCCCTGCCTTTTTCAGAGGCTTTCACACATGCAAAAGATGAACATTAATCACAAAACAGTGCAGTTCATTGAGCACTTGTAACTGCAAGGATATTTCTTGGAACAAGAGAATTGTTTACAGTACCTCTGCCCTTCTCTAACTCTCTCCCATAGCTCTCATCTTATCTCCTGCTCTCATCAACCTCCCTCCTATCATCTGTTCTTTCTTCTCCTGTTTTCTTGGCCTCTCTTTTCCCCTGCCCACCTTTTCTCCTTCCGTCTTCACTGCACTTTCCCTCTTCTCCTCTGAGGGCTCAACACAAACTGTCTCTTCTTGTTAATGCAAAGCATTCTCTCCATGTTTGTTATCTGAAGCAAGTTGTTCAGATGGCAGAGACAAAAATTTCTAACTGCAGCACACATGCATAAACATTAAGAGATGGTTTCATAAAACAAACATGGTGCAAGAACAGGAACAGAAGAATAAATACATGCAAAGCATAAACAAGGAGCTTATTCCCAGAAAAAAAATAAGAATATTCTTTGAGACTGTCACTTCTGAGATAGCTAGTAGAAATGTTCATTGATGGTCCTTCATAAAAGAGTTTTTCTGTGCCAGCAGAAACAATACTAATATGTTTTTACATCTCATGAGATAGTGATCAACCATCAAACATAAAAACGTGCTTAATTCTCATCTGGATTAGGATCAGCATAGTGGAAAGCACACCTTTTAATTTTTATCTAGAGAAAACTTTGTGAAGTTGTTGTATTATATAAAATCTTTTCTTACCTTCTAGAGAGGTGACTAGATGAAAGAAGCAGACCATACAGAGCCAACTCATTCCTGCCACTCTTCTTGCACTGATTCCAGCATTAGAATCCATGAAGATTCTCTGATACCACCATCTCCAAAAAACACACACCACTCCCTTGAAATGGTCAGAGATTTCTTGGAGTGTTTTAATATCTTCCCAGATTAAAGAACAGAGAACTTCACACAGAAATACCGGTTAAGAAAAAACAGAAAGTGGAAACAGAAATCAGGTCACAGTAATACAGAACTGGCAGGTTTTATACGCCCACTCCATATTTACTACTTCTGAAATACAGGTAGCAAATGGGTAGCAAAGACCCAGTATTTACCATATACCCACACCTCCCACCCATCAAGACTTCACTCCCAGTTATTTTGTATGCTGAGAGTATAGATAGATTTGAGACATATAGATACACGCACATATAGATAGATTGAGACATTCATGGCATCAGTATCAGTGGGGTTCCCAAATCAGTGTTAATCTATCCCACAATATATGTTGTTTTTTTACTTAACTCCTGATGCTTTGCATCTTTGGCAATGTCCCTTGGATGGTCGCCATTCCACTTCCCCTGTATGCTTTCCAAACTCTTTTTCTTACAATTATCTTTGCCTTTTCAGGACTCTGCAGGGCAATAGTCATGACAGGAGAGTTTTTGCCATTTTTGGCAATACAAATCTGTAACTAAAAATTTGTAACTACATTTCAGAAGCAGGCTTTTGTCCCTTTAAGCATGACTGTCCAGCAGTACTGAAACTAGATTGCATTTTTTCCCATTAATACATTGTAGGTGAGGAATAAAATGTGATATTTAAGGTCAAAAAGGGAGCCTGCATTACAGAGAGGAAAAGCACACCAGTCCAAATTAACTGGGAAAAAGTTGAAACAAACCAAACAAAACTCCACCATTACCATTAAGAACCTGACATAAAGGCTTATCTCACCGTCAGGGAGCAATATGTAGCCCAATCTAGCACTGCATTAGAGCAATCCAGCACACTAGTTTTGCTAAGCAAGGTATTTCTAACTCCATCTGCCCAGTTCTCAGCCCACCAGAGAAATACCATGCTAATATGTAGGTTACATGCAAAAAGCCAGCATGTTTGGTTTTTTCTTTAGGTGCTCTTTGCACCAAGCATTGAGAACTCCTCAGTGTCTTCAGTAAGACAATGAAGCGTAGCTAAGGAGAAAGAAAATTGTCTCATACAATATACAGAAATGGCTCAATAACTTTGCTGAAATCGGGGAGAGAAGAGTTATAATTAAAAGGGGCAGCCTGACTGCAATTACCTGAAAACCTCGCAACGAAGGATTTGAGCAAGTTTGGTGTAGCCAAGAAAAAAACAGCCTGGGGAGTATGAGAAAAGGCAATGGAGTGAAATCTGACTTCCTTTAATAAATGGGGGAGAAATTATAGGATAGGATGGTATAATTCTCTTTTACACTGAGAGCACCAAACACAGATGAACCAAAGGCACCTTGGACATCACTAAAACATAAGGAAACTAAAAGAACCTAAGGAAGAAGTAAAAACTTTGAGTAATAGTTTATAAGAAAAGCAAAAAATGTGAGAAAACTGAGAAAAAATGAAGATCAAATGGGAAGGTGGATGTACTACAGGTACTGCATCTTATTTTAAGAAGCATATATACATCACAGAGGAAAAACACCACTGGATAAAACCGTAAAAAGGAGAAAATTTCAGGCTAAATTATTAGAAAACAGTTCTTTAACAGAAAAAATTATCCAAGCACACAGCAGTGTTCTCTAGCAACATGGCTGAAGACTACTGCCTGATCCAACAAAAACAAGACTGGGTACACCAGAATAAAGCCTGCATGACTGCTTTACCTAGAGACATAAATACTCAGCTACTTTTTTTTTCTCAGAGAAATGGACTTTTAAATATTCACTTTCAAATAAATGCAAATAACTGCAGAAATAGAGGTCAAATAAATTGAAGAAACCTTGTATTTCAGTCGGTGGGACTGCATTAATTTACAGAAGGTTTGAAAACAGTCTATAATTCAGACTTGCTCAATGTCACATAACAAACTAGTGGCAGAGCAGGAAACACAACCCAAATATGGTCAGCCTACTGGATCTCAGGCCTAAGTCTTGAAATTACTAAGTAACACATAAAGGAGGAAATCCATCCACTATCACAGAGCAGATACTTCTAAAAATCTCCTGCTACCAAACAGCAGACATAAAATTATTTCAAGCTCCGAAGAAACCAGTTGTTCTCCTCCGATCCCAGCCTGCACATCTCTCTCTCAACATCTGTTCTGCTTACCCTGGTAGACCCTGTATCCCAGAAATGTTGCACTGCTCTTCATGAGTTATCACACAGCCTCTGCCTGGATTAGACCTGAAAATTATTTTACCTTGAAATAAATAGTTGCTAAACCAAAAAGCTGGTTTTGATTTAGCAGTCCAAAAAGGTAAAACTGTCAGGATTTTTTTTTATTCTGCCTTTTCCACACCTCAATGAAAAATGCTTACTCCACAATGAAAGGTAGAGAAGAACATTACAGAAGCATTTAAGGGAGAGTAGGAGGGAAGCACTAGCCTCTCTGAATTAAAGAGTACTAAGCCACTAAATTGCTAAGCACTGTCCTGCCTTTCCCCCCAGCACTTGATGCGTGCAGAATTTGACTACACCCAAAGACATCTTTCATTCTTCAGTTCTCCTATTTCTTCTCTGCACCAAACTACTTAAACAGAAACCTCAAACCATCCCAAATTTTAAACTTGTCCACACAAGCACCTCCCCATGGACTTCTCATCTTGTTACTTACTCCAAAACTGCTCTCAGACAGATTACCTCCCCTTGCTACAGAATCCATTATTCCCTATTCTCCTCCAAATCCAACTGCAAAGTAATAAACCTCTTCTGCAAAGGATCCTTGAACAGAATCCCTTAAATACCCCATCTCATTCTCCCTCTATTCCAGTTACACAGAACTTGCCACCCATGTACCAGCTGCCAATCCTTGTTATATTCAACCTTCTATAGAGGATTCTAAACCATTTTTGGCCATATATTTTATTGGCTACTGGAATCACAGAATCATAGATTCATAGAACACCAGGTTGGAAAGGACCTCAAGGATCATCTGGTCCAATCTTTCTGGGTAGGAACATGGTTTAGATGAGATTGCTCAGCACCCTGTCTAGCTGAGTCTTAAAAGTGTTGGCAAGTCCACTACTTGCCTGGGGAGATTATTCCTATGTACGACAGTTCTCCTAGTGAAAAATTTTAATCTGGTGTCCAATCAGGATTTCCCCAGGAGTAACTCACACACCCATTACACATAATCTTTTCCATGTGACTCCTTGTAAAAAGGGAGAGTCCATCTTCTTGGTAGCCACCCTTTAAGTACTGAAACATGGCTCCACTAAGCCTTCTTTTCTCAAGGCTGAACAAACCCAGTTCTTTCAGCCTTTCCTCATATGGCAGACTTCCTGGTCCTTTGTGGCCCTTCTCTGGACTGTCTCCAGCCTGTCCCCATCTTTTTTGTATAGTGGAAAACAGAACTGAACACAGTATTCCAGGTGTTGCTTGGCAAGCAGAGTAGGATGAAGCCTTTTTTATTTTTGCTGGTGATGCTCTTCTTGATGCAAACCCTTCCTTTGCTTCTGCAGCACACTGTTCACTCATATTGAGCTTATTGTCCGCAAAGACCCCCAGGTCCCTTTCTGCAGAACTGCTCTCCAGACTGGTAGATCCCAGTCTGTGCTGCACTCCTGAGTTATGTTTTTCCAGGTGCAAGACTTGTCCCTGCTGAGCTTCATAAGGTTCTTATGTAGCCCATTTTTGCAAATTGTCCAGGTCTTCCTGGAGGGTGGCTCTCCCTTCAGGAGCGTCTACTTCCCCATTCAACTTGCTGCTATCTGCAAAGTTCATCAGTGTGCACTTGATCCAAACATCCAGATCACTTATGAAGATATTAAACAGTCTTGGGCCCAGTAGCATTCCCTGGGGGATGTCGGTTGTGACCAGTTGCTAGTCTGAAAAAGAACTACTTACCACCACCCTTGTCTAGACAGTAACAGATCAGTTTTTCTATGAGAAGGCTATGGGGAATCATATTGAAAGCCTTGGAGAAGTCCAGGTAGACAATGTCTGCTGCTCACCCCACATCAACCAAGCAGGTTACTTTGTTGTAGAAGGTGATCAGGTTTGTCAAGCATGATTTGACCCTGGTGAATCTGTTCTGGCTTTTCCCAGTCACATTCTTAATTTGACTTGTGACAGTCCCCAGGAGCATTTGCTCCATAACTTTCCCAGGGACTGAGGTAAGGCCTCCTTCAAACTCTTCTTGTAGCTGGGGGGTGACAATAGTCTTTTTCCAGTCCTCTGGAATATCCCCCAACCTGCACATCTTCTCAAAGATGGAGAGTGGCCTTGCAACAGTATCAGCCAGTTCTTTTAACATCCTCAGCTGGATGGTATCTAGGCCTATCCATCTGTATGGGTCAAGCTGCTGCAATAACCTATGTTCCAACTCTTTGTTCACTGACTGTAGGTGTTTGCATCAACCTCGAATTTTGCTCCCACAGCCCGGGGCCCAACAGCTCCAGTAAAGACAGAGGTGAAGAAAGGGTTGAGAACCTCTGCTGTTTCAGCATTGTTGGTGACTAATTCACCTAGCCTGTTTAACAGGCCAATATTCTGCTTATTTTTTATGTATCTGAAGAATCCATTCTTGTAATTTTTTACATCTCTGACCAATTACAATTGAGCCTCATCTTCTCCTTTTCTAAATGCATTTCAGCACGCCCTGGTAATGTCCTTGTAATTCTTAATGGGTATTATTCCACTTTTCCATCTCTCATATACTTCTCTTTTGGTTTTAAGAAAAATTGAATGATCTCCAAAAAAGAATGATCTCCAACCCCTTGGAAGTTCTAAAATTCATAAAACATCTGAAAAACACAACATTTGTCTTTTCAACACAATAAAACTGTCAGGACTGAAAGCAGTCATAAAAGACCAGTTATATGTTGCTTTTGCTTTAGTACCAAGCTCCAAGAGATGGGATATGGAAGTCTCCAGGTTATCTGCTTACATTATTCATCAGTGCTATGTTTGTTTACTTTGGCGCCATCACTGTGGTATTTGGATTACCCAAATTTTAATAAGTTCAAAACCCCAATAAGAGAGATGAATACAATCATCACCAGTATTTTCAAGAATGCTGATTTCTTAGCTGAACAACCAATGATGGAGAACAGTTCTTCAAGAAGCTTGCCAAAGAAAGTTTTTAACATCTCCAAGGATGGAGATTCCACAGCTTCTTTGGGCATCTGTTCCAGTGCTGAACCACTACTGGGGATTTTTTTTCATCTCTCTCTATACAAACAGAATTTCCTTGCTCTTGTCTGCTGTATATTGCAACAGAACATAAATCTGCTTTTCCCCAGCATCTCAAAGCTTCTACACAAGTCTGCAAACACAATTCATTTCAGCTGAAAACTCTTGAATGTGAAATAACGTACACCTGGCTTAACTGACACTGTGTCCAGCCTGTTTCCTCTCACCAATCATAGCTGTAATTTCTTACTTTTTCTGAACTCAGTCTTGAAGTAGAAAAATTTTAGTACAGTCTCCAGGCAAATGATACTCAGTGCTACAGGCCACACAGTGACAGTCTTCCCATATCTTCTATGACAAGTGACACTTGACACTGTGCTTGTGAGATTTGTGTCACAAAGGGGGCTGCTGTGTGCCCATCCTGTATATAAACCATTGGAAACATGAAATATTTCACGCAGCCAATATCTCTGCAGCAATTTCCTTATGCAAATAAAGGATTCCCTCAATGTTCAAACACTGTCATTGACAACACCTGAAGAGCCACAGGGCACTAGTGTTGCTCAAAATCCTCTTCCATCACTGCATGTGTTTTCATTAGAAGGGAAGCAAATTTGATACTAGGTTTGTGTATTCACTTATTTTAGAGTACCCCAATGCCATGTCGTGAATCTTCATAGGGGTAATCATGCACATGACAAACCTTAGAATGGACTGCTTTTTCTCTTCTGGGTTTGACTGCCACTCTGAGACTGATCTAGAACAGTGACAACTAGATAAACTGTATTAGTTCTCTGCAACAAGTTCTGCTGGACTTTAGCTTTAAAAAAAATCAACCCTTGCTTTCTAATTCTTTTTTTATTCCACCTACAAATCTTTATACAGACCTTCACTGAAGCACATTCTAGCTTAGCATGCAGATATTATGTAGCCACAGATCAGAAAGTTCTGCATATTTACCCTATTCCTCTTTGACAAATACCTCCTACAGAACCTGGTATCAAATAGCAGTTAAGCATTCATCTGAACCATGCACCTGTCTGGGTTCTGCAGGAGGAAATCAGGATTAAGAAAAAAGCTAAGATTGTTCAGGGCCTGCCTACCCTCAAGGGAGTCAACGGCTCCTCCCAGTTTTGTACCATCAGCAAACTTGCTTAGAATTCATTCAAGTCCAGCATCCTAGTCATTGATTAAGATCTTGAAGCGGACTGGGCCTAGGATGGAGCCCTGCAGGACCCCATTAGTGACCAGTCACCAGCCTGATGTTACCCCATTTACTGTCACTGTTTGTGTTCGACCTGTGAGCCAGTTGTTCACCCATCATATGGTACACTTGTCCAGCTGTGTGATGAACATTCTGGCCAAGAGAATACTGTGAGAGACAGTATCAAAAGCTTTGCTGAAGTCCAGAAATATTACATCCGCTGTCTTCCCTTGATCAACTAGGTGGATTATCTTGTTGTAAAAGGAAATTAAGTTTGACAAGCAGACTTTCCCCTCGTGAAGCTGTGCTGGCTGTGACCGATAACTGCGTTGTCCTCCAGGTGTTTTTCAACACCTCCCAGAATAATCTTTTCCATAATTTTAACAGTCGCTGAAGTTAGACTGACCAGCCTGTAGTTTCCTTGCCCTTTTTGAATATTGAAACATTAGGCAGCTTCCAGTCAACTGGGATCTCTCTAGCTTCCCAAGATCGCCCAAAAATCATAGAGGCCTAGCACTTACACCAGCCAGCTCTTTGAGGATGCTCAGATGGATCTCATCAGTCCCTATGGACTTGTAGGAATCTAACTGTAGCAGCAGATCCCACACAAGCTCAGGGTCAGCTAAGAGTTGATCCTTGTTGCAGTTATGTTCCTCCAGGTCAGGGCATTGACACCCCCTTGGTCCATCATCAGTGTTGAAAGACAGAGGCAAAAAATGCATTAAATATCTCTGCTTTGTCTATATCCTTTTTGGTGAGGTGACTGTCCTTATCCTGTAAAGGACGCATGCGGTTTCTACATGGCCTTTGGCCATTAATGTATCTGAAAAAACTCTTTATTATCCCCCACAGTTCTGGCCAGTTTCTGCTCCAGTTGAGCTTTGGCTGCTGGAATTCTCCCCCTACATTGGTTAGCAGTGTCTCTCTATTTTTCCCCCATGTCACCTAATTAGCTTCCACTGGGCATACACCTTCCTTTTTTGCCTAATCTGCAAGAATAGATCCCTGCTTAGCCAAGCCGGGCTTCTGCCTCGTCTGCTTGACTTCCAACATTTTGGGATTGCCTGCTCCTGTGCCCGTAGGAGTTGATGTTTAAAGAGTGACCAGCACTCATGAACCCCAACACCTGCAAAAATATTTTCCTAGGGTACTTGACTCAGATGCTCCCTGAGCAGCCTGAAGTCTGCTCTCCTCATGTCCAGTGTTGAAATTTTGTTGGCAGTTTTCCTCTTGTTAACAGAGATTTTAGACTCAATTGCCTTGTGGTCACTGTGACTGAATCTCCACTCCACTCATGAGATCTTCTCTGTTGACGAGCAGCAGATCAAGGAGGCCATTCTGCTGAGTTGGCTCCCTTGCAACCTGTTCCATACAGTTGTCACCCAGGTGGCTTAGAAATCTTCTGGCCTGGGTTGTGCTAGCAGTATGTTGCCAGTTGACTTCTGGCAAGTTGAAGTCCCCCATAAGGAAAAGGGCAGTTGACTTGGAAGCATCCCTTAGTTCCTTAGGTAACAGGTCATCTGCATCCTCATCCTGGCCAGGAGATCTATAGTATATTCCCACAATCACATTCACATTATTTATTCTTCCCTTGATTCCTACCCAAGGACTCTCAACTGTGCCATTGCCAAGTGTGAGCCAATCCCACCAGGTTTCACTTATACCAATAATGTCAAATCTCTGAGACTGGGCCAAGGCTTCAAGATCACCTTACTTATTCTCCACGCTGCACGCAGTAGTGCAGAAACACTTCAGGTGTGGTACATTGTGGCCAACACCTTGCAAAGCAGAATGGGGGATCCCATTAGTGCTTATTTACTCAAGTTTTTTCACACCATCCCATTGCTCACCATTGGCAACACTGTTTTTGTCCCCTACCCCTTACTAAGCTAGTTTAAAGCTCTAACAACCAGCCTCGCTAGCTCCTGTGCTAGAACTCTTTTCCCTTCTGAGAAAGATGATAAATGAGCACAACATCTGGAAGAGTCAATAAACTATTATTCCAATTTGTGCTGCAAATTAAAAAATTAATCACATTTAGGTGGAACACATAAAGTAGAATAAATACTTGTCCTAATTAATGATAAACAGGGAACCATGATGATGTTATACATCAACAAAGAGGCCTTTCCCCATTTTCTCCCAGAAATTTTCTCCTACTCTAATTGCTCCTTTGTCACTGAGATGCCCTTGCAGCTAGTCCTGTATCTCACTAGGATAAATCTCACAGCACTTTCACAAAAAGCTGTCTCTCAATGTCTATGCAACACTTTGAGCATGACATAATACTGCCTACTTTTTTCCTTATACAATGATTACAAAAACTACTATTCATAGAAATCTTCTTGCAGTCCTAAAAGGAACCTAATGGAGTAAGAGCAAAACATAATTTATCACTCAGGGTTTTAATAATCTGAAGTTGACGTGTTTTTCTTAAAAGAATTATCACTGAGGCACATGTAGCAGCACAGAGATATCTTTAATTAAATATATAAATCATTTCAATAGTTGCTGTATATCCTTTTATCCTCTGTGGCTATTTAAGATTATTTAAATTACTTCAAAATACTTAGAAAATATCTGAGAGTGGAATTTGTAACAAAGCCTTGTGGATTTTTATGGTCCATTCAGTTTATTAGTTTAATTTTGAGAGAAATGAGCTCTATGTGCTAATGAGTAACTAACTGTAAACAAATTCTTCAGCAACACCATACTTTATAAAAGATTTCATCTTGCTGGCTCAATCCTTTTCTTTTTTTCTTTCAGATTATCTAAATACACTTGTGTCTGTGTATTTTGGGATTCTTTAAGTTTACAATTACAATTTTGAATGCCCTCCAAATAAAGGGATTTGTTTCCTTGTTTACCATGGAAATGCCAGGAGTCTTGAAGTTGGTCTTCCACACTTGGGTCATACATTTCCTAGTGGAATCCAGGTTAAGAACTTCCACAGCCTTTAATGGGAAGAGATGCTTATTTTCATTATTTTTTTATTAAGCCCTTGAGGCTCATATAGAGTGCCCAAATTAGAAGCATAATCACTCAAATAACCTCTACAGTCGGTGGACTGAGATGAATCATCTTCAGTAGGTACCTAAGATCTGCACTAATTTAAAAAGGGAGCTGTGGACAGCTAAATAGCCCCTTCAGACAACTCCTTAGATGCAGCTGTGAAGGACCAGATTATTTCCTCACACGAACATAACATGCCCTTTAGGTCAGGAGTCATAGCTGACTTACAGATGGCTGCTCCACGTGGCACTCTGAACCCTCTCCTGTGCGCACTTTTTGGAGGGACACTGAAGCTGCTGCTGCTTGCCTTTTGGGGAGTGACCTGCTCCTTGGGGGTGCCTGCCAGCCACAGGTCCCCGCTCCTGTTCTGCTGCTAGTCCTGTCTCCCAGCTCATCCCTGCTGCTCTCGGCTAGTCCCGGCTCCTGCTTCAACTGCAGTCCCGGCTAATCCCTGCAGACTCGGCTTGTCCTGCCTCACCCGTGGCTTTTGCAGTCCCGGCTCCCCGCTCGACTGCAGTCCCTGCCTACTTGCGGTCCTGCCTGCCTGCCTGCTGCTACCTTCCTGTGGAACCTGCCTGCTGCTGACCACATGCGGTGAGACTTCTTCCTGCCACCCATGGTTCTAAGACTGGGTTGCAGGAGAAGTCACTTGCAGCTACTATGTAAGTACCTAGAGCATCTCAGGAATAAAGTAAGGGATTGTATTTTGGGTATAATTCTCTCCCAAAGGTGTTCCTGTCTCACCTGCACACAAACTGCAACCCTATACGGGACAAGCGTCAGGCATATCCCTCCTTCCTCCTCCCCCCATAGATAATGATAATTAATCTGGGTGTATAAATAAGGTATATCTATATATAAGTATTAAGGCATATATAAGTTCTTGGTGTTTGGTGTTTTAAAGATATTTCAAGCTCCTCTGTGTTTTTATTACCCTCTTTGAACCTCCTGCCCCAATTTGTTTTATTTTTCCCCACAATAAACCATGTATTCGTAAATTCTAATTGGGGATTGGCTGCTGTTACTGGAAACATCAGTGAGCATTGAACAAGTGTCTCACCCAAACAGTCAGTGCCAAAGTTCACAGAATCACGGAATTCTAGGGGTTGGAAGGGACATCGAAAGATCATCCAGTCCAACCTCCCTGCCAGAGCAGGATCACCCCAAGCACATCACACAGGAACATGTCCAGGCGGGTTCTGAATGTCTCCAGAGAAGGAGACTCCACAGCCTCTCTGGGCAGCCTGTCCCAGGGCTCTGTCACTGCTCCCCTGAGAGGCGAGCGCTATGCGCGGACTTCTTGGCAGATCCCAATAAGTTAAATTCACTCCAAAAAGGAGATATAATAGGTTGAAGATCACGACAGCAGCCTAAAGGTACCTGAGGAAATTCCGAGTCCCTGCACTGTCTTCCAATCCATACAGCTGGCCACATTAGCATCTGTTTAGAGAAACAGTGTCTTCCTTTGAATCACTCATCTCTGCCACGACATAACTTAGCTAGAGAAGCCTCACAGCTTTACTTGTGACCCTACTTTTCCTAACAAAAATTCAGACTCTTTCAATATGCCACACTGTGTTTCTGCTATGCCTAACAAGATGGACACTGATCTCTTGAAACTATTGCAATTTTAAAAGTTGTTTGTTTTTAAATTAAAGATACAGATAATTTCTTCCTCAGGCTTGTCTTGTTACAACTGGCATTAGCTAAGTTTATGTGAGCATTTAAAATTTCACAGTATTTTTATGAAAGAACAAGGGAAAAGGTGCATACTATTTTGGCATTAAAAATGAAGATAAATGAAACATTTTTACAAACAGCATTTAAACAAAGGATGTCTGGCATAAAGTCTATGTCCTTAAAATCATGTTCTCATCTGCTCAGAAATGGTGACCTTGCTTCCTCTTCATCTAAACTTAAAGTTTTATCATATACCATGTTCTGATTGCCTATGGATGGAAAATTATAAAGAGGCCAAACACAGTGTTAGCAATGGCCAGACAAGCAATGCTACAAATCAGACAAATAACCTTGACATTTACTAACCAAGTCTGTGAGAGCATCTGCAAATCTACAGTGCAAAATGAAGCACAAAGCTGCAAAAAGGGCCTTAAAGGCATTGTCACGATGCTGGAAAATACATCAAGGGCCTGAAGGGTTGAGTGGGGATAAAAGTGTGAGTGGCTTACAAAAGTAAGATATGGATATGCCTAAGAAAAGAGATGTTTTAAATTAGGGTAACCTTACACAGCATGTCTAGAAATATATGAACAAAGATCTAAGCACAAACACTCAAAATATACATGGAGGGCAAAAAACAAACTGAGAATACTTTTCTTAAACTGATTTTTGTGGACAAAAGTTTGCAAAGCCCTTTGATAACGATTAAGATTTTCTTCAGCTGCAGTAAAGAATCTTCATTTTTTGTAAAAATATATCAGTTTTAATCAGTTTCACAGCCTTGGCCTTTCATAGACCTTTGTTCTCAAATTGTCAGTTGCATGTGTTTGCAGATAAAGGCTACTTTTATTTTTAAAACTATTTAATTATTAGCAATATTGAACATTTTTATCCCTGTGAAGAGAAGCAAGGAAATACTGCTTCTTTGTAAAACACAGCTGAAAAGCATAATCACTTCACTGACTTGTTAGTTGACCAGACCTTGCTGTCCAAACCTCCTCTCCTAGTTCCATTCCATGCAGTGGATTTCCAGTTAGCTTCAATCCAATTATACTCTCACACCAATTGCAAATACGAGCTTTCGAGTTCACCAGATTGCTCTAACAGAGGATTAAAACATAACATATTCCATGAATGGAAGTGGGAATAAGAAATTATCTTCTGTCAAGCTTATTCCTGTAGATTTTGCAGACTGCACCAAAAGCACAAGCTTTAGATCCAGCATGTAAATTAGAGCATTTGATGTGGAAATCATGGAATTACAGAATTATCAGAGTTGGAAGGGACCTCTAGAGACCATCTAGTCCAAACCCCCTGCTAAAGCACATTACTCAGGACTGCATCCAGGCAGGTCTTTAATATCTCCAGAGGAGACTCCACAACCTCCCTGGGAAGCCTGTTCCAGTGCTCTGTCACCCTCACCATAAAGAGGTTTTACCTCATATTTAACCATTTAAGTTAAATTAAATATTCATTTCAGTTCTTTAAATATGAACTTCCTATGTTCCAGTTTGTGCCTCTTGTCCCTCATCCTGTCACTGGGAACTACTGAAAAGAGTCTGGATCCATCCTCCTTGCACACACCCTTTAGATACTTACAGACATTAATAAAGTCTCCCCTCAGCCTTCTCATCTTCAGGCTAACGAGTCCCAGCTCTCTCAGCCTTCCCTCATAAGGGGGAATCATCTTTGTCACCCTCCTCTGGACTCTCTCTAGTAGTTCCCTGTCTTTCTTGAACTGGGGAGCCCAGAACTGGATGCAGTATTCCAGATGTGGCCTCACCAAGGCAGAGTAGAGTGGGAGAATTACTCCCCTCGGCCTACTGGCCACACTCTTCTTTATGCACCCCAGGATTCCATTGGCCCTCTTGGCAGCAAGGGCACATGCTGGCTCATGGGTAATTTACTATCTACCAGGACTCCCAGATCTTTCTCCTCAGAACTGCTTTCCAGCAAGTCCCCCCCCAACATATATTTGTGCATGGGGTTGCTCCTCTCCAGGTGCAGGACCCTACACTTGCCCTTGTTGAATCCCTTTAGGTTCCTGTCCAGGACACTCTGCACAGCCGTTTGCAGTGTCAGCCATCCCTCCCAGTTTGGTATCATCAGTGAACTTACTGAGGACACACTCTGTCCCCTCATCCAGGTCACTGATTAATATGTTGAACAAGACTGGACCAAGTACTGACCCCTGGGGGACTCCACTGGTTACAGGCCTCCAACTCGACCCTGCTCCACTGATCACAACCCTCTGAGCTCTGTCACCCAGCTCGATCCACCTCACTGTCCACTCATCTAGCCCATACTCCCTCAGTGTCTTAATGAGGATGTTATGGGAGGCTGTGTCAAAAGTTTTGCTGAAGTCAAGGTAGATGACATCTGCTGCTCTCCCCTCACCCAGCTAACCAGTTATGACATCATAGAAAGCTAGCTGATTTGTCAAGCATGATTTTGCCTTGGTAAATCCATGTTGACCACTCCCAATAACTTCCTGTTCTCTTTAGAGATGACATCCAAATGAGTCATTCCATCACCTTCCCAGGGACAGAGGTGAGTCTAACCAGCCTGCAGTTTCCTGGGCCTTTCTTCTTGCCCTTTTTGAAGATTGGAGTGATATTGACCCTCCTCCAGTCCTCAGGCACCTCTCCTGTTCTCCATGACCTTTCAAAGATGATGGAGAGTGGCCCAGCAATAACATCTGCTGAGTCTCTCAGCACTCACGAGTGCATTCCATCAGCCCCCATGGACTTACGGATGTCCAACTTGGCCAAGTGGTCTCTAACCCAGTCCTCCTCTACTGAGGGAAGGTCCTCCTCTCTCCAGACCTTTCCCCCTGACTCCAGGGTCTAGGATTCATGAGGGACAGCTTTAGCATTGAAAAATGAAGCAAAGAAGGCATTCAGTAACTCCACCTTCTCTGTGTCTTCCAGCACTAGGGCACCCACCTTATTCACCAGTGGCCCTACATTTTCCCTAGTCTTCCTTTTTCTATTGATACACTGAAAAAACCTCTTCTTGTCTTTAACTGCAATGGCCAAGCTGAGTTCTGCTTGAGCCTTGGCCCTTCCAGTCTTCCCCCTGCACAGCTTCACTGCCTCTTGCTGTTCTTCATAGGTTGCCAACCCCTTTTTCCAAAGGCTGTAAACCTTCCTTTTGTTCCTCAGTTCCAGCCAAAACTCTCTATTTAGCCAGGCTGGTCTTCTTCCCCATTGGCTCATCTTTCAGGTCCTGGGGATGGCCTGCTCCTGTGCCTTGAAATATAAATATATTTAAATATATGCAGAAAACTAGGAAGCTACAAGGGAGAGAGAAAATGGTTCAGAGAAGAGTTCAACCATACAGTTTTCATCTTTATATGACCACTGTTTGTCTAGATGGGCATTCTGTCTGTTCAGTCATTATTTTGAGTCTGATGCTCCCATTAGGCACTAAAACACTACAAAATAATCCTGCAATGTACTGATCATACTCCACAGAACTGCACACTAACTATAGTCTGTCTATAACCACTGTGGAATAACAAGCAACTAGGGAGCTACCTTGGTAGCAATCTCTCAAGGCATAGTAAGAACTTCAGAAACATCTGACTTGTTCATTTACACTGATTTTCTTTTACCTTTTTTCACTGATATATATATATGTTTATGTAGAGGACAAAATTAATGATTCATGCTGGTTCAAGGCTTAGATCAGGCTCTCACTTTGATTTTGGGAACGAGATTGCCTAAAATTTGCCCTTGTCTAAGAGACAGTTGAGAGAGAAATGAGGCAGAAGCAGCAGTCTGAAGAAGAGAAGTGAGATCAAGGTGGCAAAGAAGAAAGATGACCTGAATGGGAATGACTGTGTGAAACAATTAGCTGAGTTCAGTAAAGCATCACAGGGAGCCCATGTGTAGTGAAAGCGGGTTAGAGAGCTTCACCAAAAATTTGAATTTACCACTCACAGAGCCTGCAGAGCAGGCAATTCTATTCCAGGTCCTTCCCTCCTCCTCCATCCTGCAGTTCCAGTTTGTTGTTTCCACCCTCAGGAAATAGCAACATTATGTGCCACGAATAGTTCAGCAAAACAGAAAAACTCTTAAGAGGAAAAGGGAAGCTCAAGTAGGTTACAGAAAGATATTTCAGGCTTACAGCATCCCTTTCTAATGCATGTTTGTATTACTTTTTGTGTCAGAGATGAAAGCAATAACCTAAATTTCAGAGTTCATCCTGCCTCCTCTGTGTCTCAAAGGCTTATTTATATTGCACTGTGGATGCTGGGGCTCACTGCTCTTGTTACAGCCATGTCCAACTTCAAAACCAAAGGATTACACCTTAAATGGAGCAAGTGCAACATACCACTTCCTTTCCTTTGACACGAACCAGTCTTGGTTGTAACACAGCAGACCCAAGATGCATTTTTGGTCAGGAAGGCAGTCCTTCTTCCAGTCACTGGTGAGAATATAATAATAGAAACTGAAAGGGGGGGATGGGAATCTTTATTTAGACAACATCTGGCCTACAGTCCCCAGTCAACTGCAGGCTTTTTGTCTGTATATTCCTTTTAGCTTTCCTAGCTATATTTTTAAATGCCGTAAGCAATAGAGATTCCATGACTTCCTACAATCTACTTAGATCCTTGCAGAAGAAAATACGCCCTAGTACTAAACCTGAAATAATCTATTTTGTTCAACTTGAGCCAGACCTTTTCCTTTAACCACATTGCCTAAGATCCAATGAACAATCTCCCAGGTACTATTGATAAGCCAGAGCCACACTTTTCCAGTCATAATTAAGCTCTTTTTAAAAGCATGTCAAAAATGCCCTATAGTCTCCTGATTACTTCTGTCGCTCTTCACTAAGCTCCCAGTTCATCAGTGCCAGGGCTGAGAAGTTCACAAAGTCAAATACAATTATCCCATATGCATTTACATTAGTACCATAAAGTCAGGGATTATCCAATTTCAACACCACAGGTTCAGAGGGACAAGAGAAAGTGCAATAAAAAACACTGGGCTGATGTGCTATGATCTGGGGGAGTGGGGAGGAAAGCAAAGTCTTCTTCAACAGAATAATTTAAAAACTGATTTTAAGAGAACTTTCTGAGGTTTAAAAGCAAGTTCCCCCTTGTCACTCTGATTCCTATCCACAAAACTCTTTATAACAGTTAGACACCGTGGGTTGGTAATATCACTGAAGAGAAGCAAGAAATGTACAACACTTCAACAAGTGATCATTTCTATTAGAGTTGTCCAGTAGGTGCTATTTTACCAGAGTAAAACTTGCCTTAGCTTATTTCTTTTAAAAAATTGAATATTTTTATTTTTACTGTTTCTAAAGACTGATTTGTTTTGTTTACACCTTGACACTGAACACAATCTTTGGGGGAAATTCATTAGACAGAAGCAAAATAATCAATTTAGGAAACAGGTATTTTAAGTCATTCTTTTCGAGCAACAGAGATCTAGTCACTAAAGTGATTTCCTTAGTTGCAGGAACCTGCAGCTCTCGGAGATTATCCAGAGTCACTTCAAAGCTTGTCACTGTCTGGAAGCGTGTATCTATATTTAGGTATGCATTCCTATTTTACAGACTGTAGCTGCCACTTCTTCTACAGATAGGGTCAATAAATTTTTTTCTGAGAATCCTACCATTCCTGAATTGTGACCTTGTTATGGCAGAACAAAAGATAAGAGCAAATCTTGAAAACCTGAAATAAAAATTGTATGGACTATGAAGGGATGCAAGGGAAGCAGCAGTACTTGCCATTCAGTAAATACATGTGGATGCCTACAGGAATTGCATTAATCATGACTTGAGGGACTTGCAAAGCTAATTCAACATGAATAACATGTGAAACATGCAATTGTCAACACGAGTCTTCCAGTCAGTGTTAGGAGGATTTTGACTGCAAGGAGGAGCACAAGCCATGCATCATTTTCATTATGTTATTTCACCAAATGTCTTCCTGGTGCTCAGCCTGGAGCCCTGAGCAGAAAGGTGCTGCAGAAAGGCTCAAAAAAAACCCCCAAATTACTCTTCATTATCTGACCTCAGTCTCGCCTCTGTGCCCAGCAAGATCATGGAGCGGAACCTCCTGAAGGCTCTGCATATGGAAAACAAAGGGTTGACTGGTGAAAGCAAACATGGCTTCACTAAGGACAAATCTTGCCTGACTAATTTGGTGGCCTTCTGCAGTGGGGTCACAGCATTGGTGGTCAAAGAAAGAGCAACCAACATCATCCACCAGGACCTGTGAAAAGCCTTTGACACTGTCCTGCACAACATCCTGATATCAAAACTGAGACGATACGGATTAGAAGGATGGACCACTTGTTGGGTAAAGAACTGGCTGGATGGTCGCACTCAAAAGAGTTGTGAACAATAGCTTGATGTCCACATGGACACCAGTGACGAGTGGTGTTCCCCAAGGGTTGGTACTAGGACATCTTTGTCAGCAACATGGACAGCGGGCTCACAGAAACTGAATGAAGTTCAACAAGGCCAAGTGCAAGGTCCTACACCAAGGTTGGGGCAATCCCAAGCACAAATACAGGTGGGTAGAGAACAGATCAAAAACAGTCCTGAGAAGGACTTGGAGGTGATGGTGGACAAGAAGCTCAACATGAGCCAGCAATGTGCACTTACAGTCCACAAAGCCAAACGTGTCTGGGGCTGCATCAAAATAAGCATGACAAGCAGGTCAAGGGAGGTGATTCTCCCCCCTTTACTCAGCTTGCCTGAGACCCCACCTGGAGTGCTGTGTCCAGTTCTAGAGCCCTCCACATAAGAAGGACACAGAGCTCCTGGAGCAATTCCAGAGAAGGGCCATCAAGATGATCAGAGGGCTGGAACACCTCTTCTCTGAGCAGAGGCTGAGAGAGTTGGGTTTGTTCAACCTAGAGCAGAGAAGGTTCCAGGGAGACCCCATAGTGGCCTGCCAGTACCTGAAGGGGCTACAGGAAAGCTGGGGCGGGACTTTGTACAAGGGCTTGTAGCAAGAGGACATGGGGTAGTGGAAGACGGGAGATTTAGATTAGACATTCAGACAAAATTCTCTATTGTGAGGGTGTTGAGACACTGCAACAGGTTGCCCAGAGAAGCTGTGGAAGTCCCCTTCCTAGAAGCCAGGCCAGGCTGGATAGGGCTCTGAGCAACCTGATCTAGTGGGAGGTGTCCCTGCCCATGCAGGGGGGTTGGATCTAGATTATTTTTAAGTTCCCTTCCAACCCAAACCATTCTATGATTCTATAATCTGAGTTCACACACATGTCCTGGCAGAACACAGTACCCAAGACACATGGAAACTACAAAGAATTCCCTTTTTCAAGCCTCACTGCACTAGTAATTAACTTTCTTCAACAGAACTATGCCATTCCTTATGCCATAATGATGGCACTGATAGCTGCTGGTATGGTGGCCTCATTATTAACACATGCTCTAAATGGGATTAGCAAACTCAATGAAAAGTGAAAATGCCAGTGAAAATGCATTCCCATCCTGGCATCAGTTCAAAGCCTACTGACATTAGCAAGGGAAGGGACCATCTGGGAAACAACTGCAGGCAAGCATTCCAATCCAGCTGTGCTTCCAGCAGCTTCTTCCTGGCTCAAAACCAAGAAGAAATAACTCCAAACATCTTCCTGGTGCAGAAAGCATTTTAGATTCTGCTTACCTGAACCACAGTGATCCTAGCTGTGAGTGAAACACTACATTTGGAAATCCAGTTTTATAAACAGTCCAATCTGAATTTCCAAACTGAAATAATTCAAAACTTTCCCAGAAATCTCTGCAACAATATCCCTCTTGTGACATCCATCCTCTTCTTATAAAATACTTAAGAAGAGAGTTCTGCCAGGGAACCCTGCTTCCATTTGTAGACTCCTAAGGACCTAAGAGAATTTGTGGTAAGCCTGATGCTAGAGGCCTCCACACAGGCGTCTGTGTCCTACACACTGCCTCTGAAGTGGTCAGCTGGGGTAAATAGATTCGTATCATGTGAGTGTTTTACAGTAAGTGTGAGAGAGATCAGGTCATTTGGGGAGCTTTAAAAGTTTTACATTAACTCGGAGGAACATTGGTATACTAAAACAGAAATAACTTACAAATAAAAGTTTTACATTAACTCGGAGGAACATTGTAAGTTATTTCTGTTTTAGTATACCAAGGAGTCTGTAGTCCTCATTCTCCAGTCTCTTCTTGGATTTAATTACATGATTCAGACATATTGGATATTTTCCAGAGACACGGCACAGAGAAAAAACTGCACTTGGAAAATGCAGAATCAGCAGAGGAATCATTTACTTGGCAAGCTTGTGGAAGAAAAGAAAGAAAAAGCCTGTCTGAAAATGAAGTCATGTATGTTTCAATATACATGTCTGGGCTGGTGAGAATTTCCATCCTAAGCTGAACCAAGACCCTAATGATCCAGCCTTCAAATGTAAGACTGTAGTTTTCAAACTGGGGAAACTGTGTTATTATAGTATCCAGCATCTTCTGTACTCCCAGGATAGCACTTTTTTTCTCTTCTTTAATTGTTGCTGTGTGCATACACAGGCATGGGCATGTATGCATGCAGATGGAAGGGTGTATGTGCATGTGAAACATTTGAACAAAACTTTTCTTGACAAGCAAGCCCTGAGTAGCAGAATGCACGGCAGCTCTGGAGGCATGGAAAATTGAAACCACTAACTAGAAGAGCTTGATTTCCAAAGCTGCTCCTTTTCTCAGAAATGTTCTCAAGAACAGTCTTTGAGTAGCACCTCCGCAACAGAAGTATCAGCCTGCTCTGTGGTGCCCTTTTAAGAGATAGGACAGCATCTGCTGTATAAAATACTGTGCCAGTACTTTCATAAAGTACAATTTTATTTTATGTTTTTAAACACCACATGTATTAATGTACACCACGTGTACACTTACAATAAAATACTATTCCTGGTGGCAGAGGAATATTTCTTTAGTTCTTGAAAGCACAATACATACTTCTGAGAAGAAAGTACTGATATAGTTCTTATCTTTAAGTTTAAAACTCCTTGCATAAATCAAATGCAAGAAGAGTGACATGAAATGGCATTTTCTTACTTGGCAAGTTTGCTGCTCACATGTCAGAGTACTGTGGTTCACAGGAGTAGTTAAGTTTTTATCCTTTTGGGGGTCCATTTATATAGCACAGTTGGCATCACTCGGGACAGAGAACTAGTTTGATGCTGTACAACATCTACAGAATTATTTACAAAATCCATGTAAGTTATACTTGTGCAGACCCCCTGAAATTCATGACACTGCATGATTGCCAAAGAGAGCAAATATAGAGAGAAGAGGGACGTCCAGCACAAAACTTAACAGGCAGAAGCTAAATGATGAAGTTGCAAACAGTTGGAAAACTGCCGAGTTTGTGGATTCAGTAGCTGGAAAAAGCACATTAACTGTATTGCTGTAAGATGATATACATAAAACCTCCTAAGAAAATACAGATTATCCCATTTTTAAACAGGAAAGCTGTAACAGCAATATAATGTTAAAGCAGAGTTAAGAAAAACAATAAAGGAAAAATAATGACAAAATTATGGGAGGCTCATCAGTTTCCTCCTAAAGCTTCAATCAACTTTTCTTTGCATGGAAGTAAGTCTTTTACCTTTTTGAAAAAAAGTCATAATGGTTTATGACTGAGAACAGCCAATCTCGAATACTGTTAACAAACACTTCTTCACAATAGCACTCTTTTTAGGTGACATTGCCATCCTTTTTGGTGGCTAAACCATAAGATCTAGCTTGACCACACATACTAGTTTCTGCTTCTTCCATCTTCTATTGTTTGTGTGCACAATAAACATATGCAATATGGTCAGAGAAATGTGAAAGAAAAAAAATAATAACCTATGCATCCTAAATGTGCTCTAAATGTACTTTGCAGACATCTGCAGGGACTTTAGAAGAACCTTCTGCACAGGGGTTGCTGAAGGGTAATGCGTGGATAACAAGGAAGTACAGGTTTTAAGGGGAGCAGACCTATAGAAGGAAGCATACCTGAAGCCAGAGGAAAAGCATGCATAAATCTTTCAACAGTGCAGGTATCCAGGGAAGGGGAGTTGACCACAAAGCAACTTTAGCCTAATGAAGGCACACTAGGTAAAGGGTGAGAAACTACAGTGATCTCTTACATTATTCTCTGCAAATGGCATGTGAAGAAGTGGAAGACATCAGAGCACAGATAGGAATGTGCACCGTGAGTTCATATAGGCATAAAGAAGAGAACTCTCAGTGGATTGAAGGATCAGATCTCTTGTCACATACAGGAGCCAGCAGCCTATGGGAGCATGTCAGAAAATAAGCAGCTGTCTCCTTGGAGCCACCAGCTGCCTTTTCCCTAAAAACCATGTACCCTGTGTCAGTAGTCAGCCTGCAAGTCAAGTGCCAAAGATGAAGACAGAAAAAAGAGGAGACATGTCTCCCCCCAAATCCCCTCCAAAAAGAGTTGCTATAATCCAAGCTGTTCTCGACACAGATAACAGCTTAGAAGAGCTGAGAACCTCAGAACAAAGCAAGAAAACATGCCCTCCTACAGAGTTTTGGGCTTAAATTAGAAAACAATTCTGCTTCATATAAGCCCCAATGCCCCAAAGTGATGGTACTTCCAAGTTATCAAAACACATGGCCATACAAGCAATGCTATGCAGCTCAGTTCAAGAGCAAGAAAGTCAAATAGGAGAGAACTCAGAAGACAAGGAAAAAAAACCTAGAACATTTAGTGGCTAGAGGGGCATGTCAAGGAATTAAAACTGCACACGTGTAATTTGGCTAAGAGGGCATACATGCTAAAGACAGTAAAGATGCAATTATGTGCAGTTATCTGAAGATTGAGCAAAATCAAACTGAAGTGGTGCAAGGTGTTGAATTTAGGGAATGGACTTTAAGAGAAAAAGATGAGCTTTTTTTCAACACAGGTATCAGGTAACATTAAAGAAAAAAGATTATTAGATTGTGGGTTATCTCTTCCTTTCCTGATCCAAAAGGAACCTCAGTATTGTAGTTATTTCAAATTGAAAATGAAGAAAGACCTAAAATTAGTCACTAAATCTTGAATTAGTGGCTTGGGGCAACTCTGACTAAGAAGAGATGGACCAATATCCAGTTTCCATGTCTCTGATTAGAATCTACTAACAAGGAGGGAGTCTCCTTGTTCATCCCAGCTGAGGCTGCATCTCTGTACAACAGATGCATCTGGTGGCAACTACTGTTCTGACTGTTTTGACTTTGTTATTTCCATTTGCCTTCTCACACTGCTTCCTCATCAATCTGCAACTTGATATCACTGTTACTGAACGATGGAGATCTGCTTCCCCATCCTTACTTCCTTTTTTCTGGAACTTGTGGGAGAGGCAGGTGATACTTATTCCTCTCCCCAACCAAGAGTGGTAACAGGCAAGATAAACTTCAGAGTAAGTGAAATCTCCGTGGATCCATGAAAGGCAAATTTAAATTACTCATCACAACAGTCCCTCCCACATTCACGGATTTACTTAGCATCAGTAGTAGTAACTTGCATCTCCTCCCTGAAAAATAGGTTAACATGGCTTTTCTGTGCCACAAGCACTCATACAGCCATCTGCCCCCCCTACAAGAGCATTAAACAGCCCTACCCACAGAGAAGGCCACAAAGCCTTGTTGTTCCACAACAATCAGGAACCTACACCAGCATACATCTATCCCTGCTTGCCTGCTTCAGAGGCTTCAAAGGCTGCATTTAACTAAGTCTCTTCAAGGAGCTACAGAGAGACAGAAACACGCAAAAACACCACGCATGTGTGGAAGATATCTGGGTTTGTTAGTAATTTCTGTGAGCAGAGAAACCGTGACCCGGTTTCATACAGCTTTTCTCTCCTTCTCCACACGCGTCATCTGACAGGAGAGCCGCGCTTGGAGGACGGATTCTGGGCACTCCAAGCCCCAGTAACACAAGCTTTACACAGCAAGGAAGAAAAAGAAAAGAAAAAAAAGGAAAAAACCCACAACCTTAGGAGTTTTAATCCCTTTCAGAAATACTACTCGTTTGTTCCGTGTCTCCACACACCCCTTCCCCCCCCTCCGCCCCGAATGGCAGAGACCCGAGAATATCCTCGACCACGGCTCCCCTCCCCGGCCCAGCTCACCATGCCCT
>NW_009951952.1:17395-18559 GCF_000747805.2 Chaetura pelagica | reverse complement strand
GGGGGGGGGTTGTTTCCCAGTGGGTCTTCCCTCCACAGCGCCAGGGCTGCGGGCCCGGCCTCTCCGCCTTGTCCACTGAGCTGTCTTGCTGTGGCCGGGCTCTCTCTGTGGGAGTGTCCGAGTGTGACTGCGGGTGTGGATGCCCCTGATAGGTTTGTGCCAGAAGGTACATTGTGGCGGTACAGGAGTAACAGCATTAACTGCTTCGGTCAGTCTCTCTAGAATATGGACTAAATCCATGTTGCTGTATGGCATCCACGGTTGTTCGGTGGCAACCTGGCTTAAAGGCTAAAGCTGAGAGCACAGATGTGCTTACCTGCACATCTGTGCACACTCCACTTGCAAATGCCTGGGATCAAATGTCACAGAGGCTGGATGCTTCCTTGATGCTAGATACTAACAAAAGGATGAGTCAACTGAGGCTCCTCACTTCTCTCAAAGCAGAACCTCAGTTTACAGTGTAGGAACAAAAGACTAGAAGCATCTTTTTGGGTCACTCCTGTCTCCTGCTAGTCCAAGAACAAGAGTCTGCCTACTCAATCTGCAAATGTCACTGAGCTGAGTATTGAGAAATACTAGAGAATGAGTCATGCCAATTGTACCTACCATTCAGTGAGTTACATGGACAGGTGGCAGAAAATGAGGGTGTTGTGAGCTGCAGTGCAAGCAAAATGTGTCCATTAGGACTGAACAGAAAATATATCAAAACTCAGTGGTTTACAATTCACAAATATTTCTGTGAGTGGAGCAGAATTTTCGGCTTCTACTGCCAAGGTAACTTTCTCTGACTTTAACTATAATCTTCACATTACATACAAGATAAAGTGACTGTGATTCCCTTCAATATAAAGCTCTGTTACTCATATGAAAGCACAAATGCACATTAGACACCCCCCTGCAGTATTATTAAAAGTGTATTAACTCCTTGCAAGAAGTAGTGTTGGCAGATACTGTCAAATGTCTCCTCAAAAAGGTAGAGCTAGTTTTCACACAGGGCAGCCTTTTCTAGCAGTTCTGTATGTATGTAGAATAACACAAATACCTACATGTTCCCAGACAGCATAGTTTCTTTCTTAATCCTCTCTGTGGGGGGTTCTAGACACCAATTACAACAGACCTTTTTCCCTTCAATTCCCCCACTGTCTTTCTCTCCCCACCCCCACC
>NW_009951952.1:0-16963 GCF_000747805.2 Chaetura pelagica | reverse complement strand
CCCCCCCCCATCTTGATTCTAAAATAAATTCACCTCAAGAGAAATATCAGGTACTGAGTTTCTCTTGAAATCTGGTCCTTACTCAGTTTGGTAGTAAGTTTTTGCACATACATATTCCTTTCTTCCTCAGCTTTGTACCATGAGGAGCATCTGGCCCCTATAAAGCAGCAGTGGGCCTGTACCACTGCACTGGGGTTGGGAAAGATGTTAACTAGCTGCTTTGTTCAGTAGCTGCAGAAACACTTCACCTCCCCTTTATGGTAATCAAATATTCCCCCCCAAAACCTCCTCCTTCTTCTTGTGGAATGAAAGCCAAGCATGAGCAAGCTGCTACTCTGAATAGTGAAGTTCAGGTAAAGTTCCTGTGCTACAGGGATGCATGCATGCACATGCAACACCCAAATGCTGTTTAATATTTCACTTGATGGAAGGCAAGACAACAGCCAATTAATTAACCAGGGATTAATTTTAAGACAGTGTTTAAACCTTCTCTCATCTTTAAAAACTTTTCCAGTTTCTGAAACCTCCCTCTGCTAGGCACATTATCAATTCATACCAGACAAACTCTCAAAATGTAAGCAATCACAGCCCAGATTTGGCAGAAACAGAGAAAACAAATCTGTCCATCCCAAACTACTATGGATGGATCAGATTCTCAGGTCACTCTTGAATGTGACAAAACCTGCATAACTTTATGCAACAATGTGGCTGTATGATACAGATCAGTAGTAACTGAAGTGGTGTGTACAAGGGGTGTACAAGATGATCCATTGAGGTGCAGGAAGAAAATATTAGAACCTCAGTAAATTTATTATAAATTTATTATTTATATTGGGGGTGTATGCCAAAGTTTTTTACTGGCATATGTAATCAAAGAAGTTTGGAGACCACTGATAGGACACTCATGTGATCCAACTTAGATAGACATTCATTTTATAGACACAGAATTCCATACAATAGTGAGCTGCAAATATCCAGAGATACAAACAGATCTCATAATATTCAAAGCAAAAACAGAAGGTGCAGTTATTAAAACAACAGTCAGAATAGCAAAGCATAATCCATTTCATAAATAAACTGCTCACAGTGTGAAACGTGTTAGGTCTTGAAGAGAAAATAATTGGAATGTGGAGGGCAAACCACATAAACCAAAGAGAAGAAAACCACCCATGAGAGAATCACTGAGGAGGATAAAAGGGAGGGTGAGGCTAAGACAAGAAGAATAGAGTTTCAATGAAAAAAGAGTGAAAAAGGAGGTTAAGAGTGAGAGAAGTGGGAGACAAAGGAAGCGAAAGCAAGAGAAACACAGGGTAAATACAAAAGGCAAGGAAAGAAAGGGAAGCAAGGAAGAAAGGAAGGAGCTGGGAATAGCAAATTGGATAGCAGGCAGAGGAAATAGTAAGAAGGGTATTGTTTGTACATGAGAGGACATGTTTGAGAAGCCGTTTTGAAGCAAAACTATTTTGAGTGGATAAAATCTTCAAAACAATTTTTTTAAGGACAGATTTATCACTTCAAAAGTTTAAAATAGCACATTTTAATTGCCAGGTTTCTGAAAAATAGTCATGCAGATCAGTAAATTAAAACCTTATAATATCCTTCTGGATACCATATATTATGGCCTTGTTTTGTTTGTTAATGCATTTGGTGAAGTACAAAGGTATTTTTTCCCTAAGAAAGCCCAGCAGAGAAACAGAAGAAGCTTGCAGAAAATTAGTAAGAGGTAACTGAAGAAAATTTAAGGAAGTACAGAAGTGCAAAAGGTCTGAGGGCATCTCAAGATGGAGTGTGAAAGACTAGACCCTGTACCTTCACAGTCTCTACTGTGAATGACTCTTTGTAGTCATTAGTATAGAGTAATGTATTTTAATTTTTTTGTTTGCTTATTATTTAATCTTTATCCCCAAAAAAGAAATTTTCTACAAGTAAGAAGATATCTTACAGATTTCAGTTCTTTTTGAAATAAGCAGTGTTTTTCTGCTTACAGAGCAGACTTGTTCTCTACTTTATTCCTTCTCTGTCGTAACTCCTGCTTAGAACATGGTTTCCTGAGCTTTAATGGAAATAAATCTAAAACAGAGAGGGGAAAACCCCATTCTACATTAGCTGAATATGCACCCATCTGTATTTTTAAATTACTATTGTTACTAAGTAAAGGTATCTGTTATTAGGAAAATTCACTTCCTTAACTATTATATCAACCATTCTTTATAGTATAACAGTGTATTAATTATTTTAAATATATATATATATATATTGGTTCACATTTACACTGTATTGTCATGACAAAATGAAATTTTACTGGAGATGTTAGTATTGCTCTTGCTTTAGTAAAAAATCTAAAGGACAGCCTGGTGCCTGGAAATAAGGACTTTGCTTCTTTTTCTTCTTTTGCTTAAAGATGTCCATGAAGGATAAAGGATACCCCTGGACAGCCGAGATAATGCCATCATCCTAGCTCCATGTCTTTGAAACCCTCCCAGCATCATCTGGCATCATGAATAAGTAACTATAGCAAAAATGACTCCAGGGATGTCTGGATCAAGAGACAAGCAGCAAGAATGCTGAAACAATATAGTTGCTTTGCAGAGTTTTACTATGATTTGTAATCAGTAGTGTGGGTGTTAGTGATTAGTCAAATTGTGTAGTACTTGAACTCTTGAAGGGAGTAAGAACTATGTTTAAAACCTCATTCAGGTTGCCGTGATTTGGCTGGGACACCTAATGCAATTAATAAATATTTACCCCTGTAATTCTGTACTTTGCATCCTAACATCTCTCCTCAGTTGGCATGGGTCAGTGGCAAATTTTCATGGCAGACTCATGGTGAAGATACAGCCAGACCAGTGCCAGAACAGTGGAGCTAAAATCTAGATGTCTGCTTATCTATTAATTTTCTAGCAGTCTGCATGAACAGTCCAAGCGTTTTGACACACCCATCACACAGATTGAGTGCTGTTGTTCATAATAATTAACATCCAGAAGGAAAACCAGCCATTTACACTGTAGACCAGGATTTAGATGACATTTAAAAGGAGATGTAGCTACCTGAGAATCCATGACTGGTTTTATGATAAGCCTAGTTCCATGCTGGGACTGGACACTTTGGGTATATTTAGTCAATTCTGTGTAGACCTACAATCCAGCTGGGAAAGTTCAATACTGGCTGCTAGCTTTTTACCTGAATGCCCAGACCCCATAAATTAATTTGAAGCTGCCTGGGACATGAGACACTACATGGTTTCTAAAGCTGCTGAAGAGGAAAAAATAAAATTTATGAACTCCACAGCCATGGCTTAGGAAAAGTAATGTGCAGCAGTGAGAGATATGCATATCTATGTAGTGTGTGCTGTTACTAAAGTCTTATCAACTCCCTAGGAATTATGAATGTACAGGTGTATATCTTATTAAGGCTATATATATATATATGTTAATTTTCTCTATATCCAATAAAGTACCTGAGACTAGCCTTTTCTACCAGCTGATTCATGTTGGTCCATGTTCCTATCTACGCTCACTTCCTTTGCAGCTGTGCTGTGACCCCAGTTCTTGACCATGAATGAGGTTTCTAGTTTCTGCTGGATTTGTGCAAACAACAGGAAGTGCAAACTCTTCTCGGAACAGCATAGACAAAGTACCACTGTACTTTTTTCAATATTGTCTACTTGACTTGGAAGGAAGAGAGGCTCAAATAAACTGCAATTATTCTAGTATTTCGTTGCTTCAATAAAAGAGTTTGGAAATATTCCATACTTAGAGCAGATCTCTGCTAGATTCAGGTGACTGTTACTTATCTGAAGAATGATTCCAGAAAGCTGCACAAGGTCTCAAAAAGCTCTGTTTTATGTTGTATTCTTGTGCTCAAGTGGAAAAAATGGACCAATAATTACACAGATAGAATGGGAAGCTACACCTCCTAAGAACCCTGGGATATAAGCAAAATTGCTCTGCTAAAAAGATCCCATAACATCCAGCTTGTTCTTGGAAGCTGAGTAAGGACAATAAGTTACTGGAGTTGAAAGGCAGAGCAGTGAAGACTAAAAACACTCAAAAAGCTGAAAGGTAATGAAGCTGAGGTCCTGTAAGAGAATGCAGAAATATTTCTCCCAAATTGAGTGGCTTGTGCAGCCATGTTTCAAAGTACAGGGTCTCTGAGCCTGTTCAAGTTTAGGATTATACAAATGACTGCAGTTTCAGTTTAGCTCTTGGTTAAAAAATGAGTAGGAAAGGAGAACTACTAATTTAGTTTGGATTGGAATAAAATTATTTTCTTTCTGAGAGAAAAAGAATGCAAGAAGCGTTTATACACTTTTGTTTACTGTGAAACATTCTGTTTAGTTTATTTATTTCATGAGCTCTTCAGAGAAGGAAATGAATAACTAGGTACATAAAGCTGCTGGTAGAAGAGGTGTTTCATGAATGGTACAAGTCTATAGTTCAATAGTTCCTGGGGCCCAATCTGTAGCCTGAGTGCCAGTTTCTTCCCCAAGGAATGCTTAATTACTTTTAAGACATGGAAACATCTCAACAGGAAACACGAGTTTTTTTACTCTTTTTTTTTTTTTTTTCTCATTCCATTTCCCATGCTCAGGAATCTAGTGGTGACAACATATTTATATAAAACAGTTTAAAATCTCTAGAGTGCAAAATTGGAACTGCTTCTAAGGCTGTTGTCCCACAAACATTTCAACCCCACAAGAATACCAGCCACTACTAAGACTGACAGTCATATTTTCTCTTATGTCTGCCTGGAGCTGTATGTTCTCACCACCTCCTATGTGCTGGCAAAGATTTGTGCAGTAATCTGGATCAAGAAATGATCTGGATGAAAATTAATTTGGCAAAAATTATATATAAAAATTTGGAGTACATCTTAGAGACATTATGGAGCTGTGTAAGTGCCACATCTGGAAGATCAATGGAAAGGAAGAGGATATGCAGGTTGGGGAGGTATAGGCAAGACAACTCAATTGATGCATGTTTAAAGTGGACAGACATCTGTCTTCAGAGTATGAGGCCTTTAACATGGAGTATGCTGTAGAAGGGAGGAGTTTTCAGTGTCCCTTGCTCTTGCAGACTCTGACTGAAACAGTTCTCTTCCCACCAAGCATAAAACGGGAAAAAGAAAGACAATCCTTCAGAAACTACGCAGGAGACTTAAGCTTAACTTGAAAATGCCTCCAGAAATTGTTAAAATGCCATTGTTCAGTAAGTCTGCTAAACACTGGGGGTGTGGTGTAGGATATCACCCAGGTTTAACCACAGTGTAATATGAAAAGCTCCTGTGAATTAGGCAGCAGTCCTGCAGAAGGGTAAGCACCTCAAAGAAAAGAGTAGCAATGTGCTTCTGTTTATCCTGTTGGGTCATGATGTATTGTAATAATCTCAGCTCTCATGCTTGTATTTCTGAGTGTTTATTAGAATCATAGAATATCTCAAGTTGGAAGGGACCCATAAGGATCATCGAGTCCAACTCCCTGTGCTTCTTGCAAGGCTACCTAAAACTAAACCACATGACTAAGAGCATTGTCCAGATGCTCCTTTAGCTCTGACAGGCATAATGCCATGACCAGTTCCCTAGGGAGTCTCTTCTGGTAACCTACCACCCTCTCAGTGAGGAACCTTTACTAATATTGAATCTGAACTACCCCTGATTCAGCTCACTCTGTTTCCTGGTGTCCTATCACTAGTCAACAGAGTGAGATCATCAGATCAGCACCTCTTCTTCTGCAGCACATCCCCATCTTCTGCCTTGGGGTAGTAGCAGACCACAGTTAGGTCACCCCTTAGCCTTCTCTAAGCTGAACAAAACAACTGCCTTCTTGCTCTTAAGACTCTTTACCATCTTGTTCGCTCTCCTCTGGACACCCTTTAATAGTCTGATATCCTTCTTATATTGAGGCACCCAAAATTGCACACAGTACTGGAGGTGGGGGCCACACCAGTGCAGTGTGAGACAATCACCTCCCTCAAGCAGCTAGATATGCTTTGCTTGATGCACTCCAGGACACACACTCATATTCAACTTGCCATCAAACCAAACCTTCAGATCTTTTTCCTCAGAGCTGCTCTCCAGCCTCTCATCCCCCCAGTTTGCATGTATTAGGATCTAGCATGTGAACAGAGAGGCCTAAGATCTGTGAAAAAAAGATCGGGAGAAGAATTGAGGAAGAACTTGGAGGAGGGATTGGATCTCAAGAGAACAGAGGCAGTGGAGATGTTAGAGAATCAGCAATAAAATTCTCCTTACACTGAAATCTACATACAGAGCTTTAGAGACTAAAGATAATAGGTGGACGGCCTGGCATTTCTCTAATTGATCCAGGATGGCATGGAATTCTAGTTTACTGTGTGTGTGGAACCACACGAAGCGCTCCATGCGGGAGCGCCTCTCCCAGAAACCGGGGGCTGGGGCCAGAGACGCCGCTTTGCGTTTACGTGGTTGAATAGTGCCACCCGGTGGACAGATATGGTATTGTTAGCCAACAGCACTGCTGAGGATCCAAGCATCCCAAAGCACAACAAAACCTGCATGTAGGAGCATCAGCCTCTGCTGACCTGCACATGACGCTTCATATGAGTACCAACTACTAGAGGGAGAGGCTTAAAAGAATGGTCTACAAAAATCTTAGAAATTCCGTGGGGAAAAAAAAAAAAAAAAGGCATGGAAAAGTACTAACCATGTCTGTTTCAGGGTAGGTTTTTATTCTTGAAACCAACTGAACAAGGTAGAGAAAGAATTTTGAAACTACCTACCATATCATTAGTATTGCAGGGATACTAATGAATTCCAAGTGACTGTGATTAATAATTAACTGCTACCATACTGGCCTTCTCTGTGCTGCAGAAATTATCTTGAAAAGTCAGCATTATTCTACTGACACAGTGTAATGGTACACTGCGGAAAATTGTCAGTTTTTAAATGCATTTTTTTTCTACTAGTCTATTATTTCCTCAATGGTGCTTGTTGAAGCTATACACTTTCAACCAAGACAGTCAGGGTCTTGAGTGTACCGATAAGCCTTACTTGTTGTCAACAACCTCTCATGCACCCTCCAACAATGCAGTCTCTGCCCATTGCCCCTGGAGCTGTATTTAAGCTCACCCCTAAGCACACATACCCTGTTTAAGCTATGGTGTATCCCAGAATCACAGAATGGTTTGAGTTGGAAGTGACCTTAAAGGTCATCTAGATCCAATTCCCCTGCATTGGCAGAGACACCTTCTACTAGATCAAGTTGATCAAAGCCACATCCAACCTGACCTTTAACGCTTCCTTTGAGGTGGCATCTACAACCTCCCTGGACAACCTGTTTTAGACTCTTACCACCCTCACAGTGAGTAATTTCTTCCTAATGTCTACACTAAATCTCTCCTCCTCCAGTTTAAAGCCATTACACCTTGTCCTATCACTTCATGACCTTGTAAAAAGTCCATTTCCAGACTTACTGTAGGTCCCCTTCAGGTACTGGAAGGCTGTAAAAAGATCTCCCTGGAGCCTTCTCTTCTCTAGGCTGAGCAAAGTCAAGAAACTTACCCAGGACAGATCACCAGCAACATGATGGAATTCCTGGAGGGTGGGAAATACTTGTGCTTGATAAGCATTAATGTCTGCACAAGAGCCCTGGATCACGCACCCCAGAGTGCTCCAGGCTGCACAGTTTATGTCAGAGCTTGGCAGAATGCTTAGGCTTCCTCATCTCCAGGGTTGTGGGTTTTTTTCTGACACAATATCCTTCCAGCAGAGTTTTGATACAGAATGGCTTTCATCTGAACTAGCAGGTCCAGCCACATCTGCTAGGCACTGAGTGCAGTAGAAGTGAGTTGGAGGGTAGGGGAGGTCAGCAAAGAAGGGGTGCTATATCTCTGTACTTCCATATAAGGACTTGCTGCACTTTATTTTGCATGCCCTGGGTTCTTTGTGCAAGTCAAAACCTTTCCAGGTGAGATCAGCTCATGCTTCTAAATTTTTCTTTCCAGGGTGACTCAGGCGGTTTAGTTGTGTGCATTGGAAAATTCCAGGGAATCATGTAATGGAGAATTGAGTGTGCCCTGAAAGTTTATCCCAGACACCAAGGTCTGCAAGTACTTTGATTGAATTAGAGAAACCATGGCAGCCTATATTGATGACTGAGTGGTTTTGTGACCATTATCCTCCTCCCCTATCTCTTCTCTAAATAAAAGAATAGTATCAATTAAAGTCTTACTTAAAGAGCCTTACAGATATTGCTCTGAAGACTGATGACCACTGCAAGTAGTCTTCCCTGCAGGCTTACACCAGCTCCTCCTGAACATTCCCTCATGTTCTGATCTAGGTGGGTGTGACCTGGGAGCAGTGCCCTGCTGGGCTAACAGGCAAGGAGCATGAAGTTGTGGAACCACCAAAAAGAAGTATTCTGAGCAAGACATCTCCTTTTTTTTTTACTCCAGCAAGGCTTTTTCCAGTGATGCCCAGTGAGAGGACAAGGGGCAATGGGTGCAAACTGGAGCATAGGAAGTTCCACGTAAACGTGAGAAAAATTCTTTACTGTGAGAGTGACAGAGCACTGGAACAGGCTGCCCAGAGAGGTTCTGGAGTGTCCTTCACTGGAGACATTCAAAACCCACCTGGACAAGTTCCTGTGTGATGTGCTCTGGGTGATCCTGCTCTGGCAGGGGGGTTGGACAGGATGGTCTTTTGACCCCTTCCAACCCTTAAGATTCTGTGTTTCTGTGATTCTGTATTTGCGCTTGGGATTGCCCCAACCCAGGTGCAGAACCTAGCACTTGGCCTTGTTGAACTTCATTCAGTTTCCATGAGCTCACTTCTCAAGCCTGTCAAGGTCCCTCTGGATGGCCTCCCTCCTTCCCGAGTGTCAACCTCACCACACAGCTTGGTGTCATCAGTAAACTTGCTGAGGGTGTGCTCAAACCCACTGTCCATGTCACCAACAAGATGTTAAATAGAACCTGAGTACAAACTCTTGGGGAACACCCCTCGTCACTGGTCTCCATGTAGACATCGAGCTTTTGATCACAACTCTTTGAGTGTGACCATCCAGCCAGTTCCTTATCCAATGAGTGATCCATCCTTCGAATTCGTATTGTTCCAGTTTGGATACCAGGATATTGTGTGGGACAGTTTCGAACGCTTTGCATGGATCCAGGTAGATGATGTTGGTTGCTCTTCTTTTGTCTACTAATGCAATGACCCCATAGTAGAAGGCCACCAAATTAGTCAGGCAAGATTTGCCCTTGGTGGCTGCTGTTGCCAATCACCCTTTTGTTTTCCATATGCCTTAGCAGAGCCTTCAGAAGGATCTGCTCCATGATCTTGCCTCTCACAGCGATGAGACTGACTGGTCTATATTTCCCTGTGTCTTCCTTTCTTCCCTTTTTGAAAATGGGGGTTATGTTTCCCAGTTATGTTTTCCAGTCAGTGGGAACTTCGCCAAACTGCCAAGACTTTTCATATACAATGGACAGAGGCTTTACACCTTCACTGGCCAGTTTATTCAGGAGCTGTGGATGAATCCTGGCAGGTCCCATGGACTTGTGCACCTTCAGGTCCTTCAGATGGTCACAAATGTGATCTTCTACAGTGGGGAGATCTCTTTTTGCCAGTCCTTGCCTTTGCCTTCTCTAACTTGGGTGGTGTGGACTTTGCCAGTGAGGACCAAGGCAAAGTAGTCTTTGGGTACTTCAGCCTTCTCTACGTCCTGCATGACCAGATCTGCAGTTTCCTTCTGAAATGTACCTACATTTTCCCTTGTTTTCCTCTTATTGCTGACATACCTGTGGAAACTTTTCTAGTTGCTCTTAACATTCCTGGCCAGATCCAATTGTCTCTCTGCTTTTGCCTTCCTTACCTAATCTCTTGCTTCTCTCACAAACTTATCTGAACTCCTCCCACAATATCTGTCCCTACTTCCACTCTCTGTGTACCTTGTTTTTACATTTAACTGTGTCTGTGAGCTCTTTGCTCATACACACAGGCCTGCTGGCACTCCTGCCTGCCTTCCTCTTCATTGGAGTTAGTGCCTAGTCATCACCTTTGTTGATTTGGTTCATGTATGGAACATAATAATGACTTTTCACTTTGTATTTATCTGATGATCACCTAATGAAACTTCTCGTATCACCAGCCCTGCTTGGGTATTGTGGGACTGTAACCTTAACAGTGATGATGCTGCTTCTGCCTGTATGGTGGTCTTACATCTCTTCTCTTGGGACATAAAATGACCTTCCCTTGCTCTTATTGCTCTCTGAAAAACTCAACATTTATGTCCTTACCACTAGGTTTTTCTAAGTTACTGCCATATTTTTCTTGAAGCTAGCATTGGTGGTAAATTCTGGTACAAAACTTAAATTTTTATCTGAAAGTACAATTCTTTTCCTAGAACAACTATGTGGGTTTTATACACTGGAAACTTGTGGCTGCAACTGGTGAAACTTAAATAACCTTAAAACAATAAAACACAATAGCTAGTTTTTCTTCAGTGAGTGAAGTTGCTGTAGAGAAATACCATTCTGATTCATTTCATTTGGACTATCTGTGGTGACTTGAGACTGAGTCAGGGTGGTCTTGCATAGGTACCACTAGACCCACAAAACCATCAACTTGTTAGCAGCTTTTTCTTGACTAACATGTGGTTTGTTTTCATCAGCCAGTCAGAACCTTAGAAAACAGTAATCTCAAAGCTCATTTTGATAATTTGTCTTTAGACAAAAACAGGTGCAGCAGCATGACACTGTAAGGATTTGCCCTTTTGTTCTAACTAACTGATGTGTACAGGAAAAATGTGTACAGGAAAATGTAAAAAACCCTAGACAGAGCACTTTCAGAACCAAGGGATCTAGGACTAGAAATCTATTCAAAGTTATATACCTCTGCCAAACTATCTGAACTTCCTCTAGCTAGTGTTGATAAAACCGTCTTTTTTACAGACAGCCAAAAGAAAGGCAGCAGAGAGCAGCAGGATTCCACATCCAGAGACACCTTTTTTTAATAAAATATCATGTGAGGTATGCCAAAATGAAGGTGGTGCTGAGTTCCAAAGCAAAATCAGAATGAAATGCAGCCCAGCCTGAAAGTTAGTGAGTGACGCTTTTTTACTTAAGTGAGCTGAACCCTTCTCAAATCCCATTAGCAGTACTGAGGCAATCATACAGCCCTGTACAGACAAGAGCAGGGAGATGTCATCCTAGAAATACAGTAGGTTTCATGGGAAATGTCATGGAGCTGCTTCTTCAAGAGTCAAGCTTCTGAGAACTCCATGTAGCTAGATCTCACCTACATCTGTTCATTAGGTTTCAAAGTGCCGGGCAGAAAGAACTAGCACGTCTGTAATCTTGCCTTTGTGTCTAGGACAACTGTCTTCCACTAGCTGTCTGCTGCCAATTAAATGCTGCCAACTTGCAGCAGGACGCTTCTTCGCTGCCAACGCACCGCTGGGAAAGCCGTGAGCCAACCAGCAGGTGGCACTTGTTCAGCGCCCTGAGCAGAACCGCCTTCAGCGCCGTGAACCTCAGAGCAGCAGGCAGCTCTGCTCACGGGGTGCGGGATTTTGCAAGGACACTGAGTATATATAGGGGAGTTCAAGTGTATGAGTTACACAGCTTGTAACAAGAAAAAAAAATAATATTTTAGGGACAGAAGAGTATTGAAGGTTTTCAAGTAGAAAAAAAACCTGAGTGTAAATAACATCTTCATTGGTCTTGCACAGTAACAATTTAATATGAAAAAACTTTGTGGTTTAGTTTCTTTTTAGAGTTTCTAAGTTCAAGTGTAACTATAGTGATCAAAATTAATAAGAAAGCATCTTTTAACTCTACTGATGGCAACAATTCAGCCTAGCTGTTCATAAATAATCTACAGTAACTACAGGGAAAAAATATTCTTTGGTTTAAAGTCTTGTATACTCATATTTGTCTGCACATATTATTTTATTGACTTATGTTTGATATCAGCTTTGTTAATGTTCTAGGCTAAAACTGTAGAAAAGAGCTTCCTAGAGTTTCATTAAAATAAAATTGTTTCACATATCACATATATATAATTATAAATACATTCCTGTAACCACATTGTTCCTGAAACTATTTTTCAGCTTCAGCTAAACAGCTTCAAAAGTTTGTAAAGAAAAGATAATAAGGATTTGTCTTTGGTTGCAAGTATATCTACAAAAGTAAAAAATGTTATAGCTATGGTTGAAGCCAATGTGTATCTTAGTTATGGAGGTTTAATAATGTTTGTTTCAAATCCTTTGTGTTTCTCTATGTAAAAGTCAAGGTACTTAAGTTTTAAAATGGAGTAGTAAAGTTCTATGTGAACTTTAACTTGTGAGATATTTTGCTGTGGTAAAAAGTACCTTGATTAGAGACAGAAAATCCCCATAGAATTACAGAATCATAGAATTATTTGGGATGGAGGGAACCTCAAGCATCACTTAGTTCTAACCCCTTTGCCATGGACAGGGACACCTCCCAACACACCGCATTGCTTAACGCCACACACAATCTGGCCCTGAGCACTTCCAGGGACAGAGCATCCACAATCTCCCTGGGCAACATGTTCCAGTGTCTCACCACCATTACACTAAAGAATTTCTTACTAATATCTAACCTATATCTACCCTCTTCTAGCTTAAAAACATTACTTCTTGTCCTATTGCTACAAGTCCTTGTAAAAAGTCCCTCCCCAGCTTTCCTGTAGGACCCCTTCAGGTACTAGAAGGCCACTATTAGATTCCTTCCAGAGCCTTCTCTTCTCCAGGCTGAACAACCTCAAGTCTCTTAGCCTGTTCACACAGGAGAGGTTCTGCAGCCCTCTGATCGTCTCTGTGGCCCTCCTCTGGAGTTGCTCCAGGGGCTCCATATCCTTCTTAAGTTGAGGGCCCTGGAACTGTTCATAGCACTCCAGGGATGTCTCTATTAGGCAGAGTAGAGAGAGAAGAATCATCTCATCCAGCCTGCTGGTCAAGATTCTTGTGGTGCAGCCCAGAATATGGTTGGTTTTGTGGGCTGCAAGCACATGTTGATGGCTTATATGGAGCTTTTCATCAATGAACTTCTCCTCAAGACTGCACTCAACCAATTCTCTGCTCAGCTTGTAATGATGATTGGGATTGCCCTACCCACGTGCAGGATCTTGTACTTGGCCTTGTTGAAATCCATGATGATGAATCACCTCTCATGCTTGTTAAAGTCCCTTTGGATGCTGTCCCTTCCCTACAGCATGTTGACCACAGCTTGATGTTGTCAGCAAACTAGCTGAGCATGCACTCAGTTCTTCTCTCCACGTTGCCAACAAAGATGTTAAACAGTTCCAGTTCCAATACTGATACCTGAGGAGCACCACTTGTCACTCATCTCCGCTTGACACTGAGCCATTGACCACAACTTTTTGAATGCAATCATCCAGCCAAATCTTTAACCATTGAATTGTCCATCCATCAAGTGCATGCCTCTCCAAATTAGAGACAAGGGTGATGTGCAGGAACAGCTGACACACCTCCCAAGGAAAGCACCAGAATAAAATTTAAGGGAAGATAATTTGTAAGATTATCACTTCAGGAACAACTCAAATTTCTGTTACTTTGTGTGTGTGCTAAAGCTACATCAGAGTCCCCCAAAAAATTATTTGCCAAACAAGATCATGCTTACTGGTTCTGAGTAGGAGAAAGAAGCGAAAAATAATTAAGGTGGGAGTGTATGTATTGTATTTGCTCTTTTTCCAGAAAGAAAAATTCCAGCATACACCAATACAAAAAAAACCCTCTTTACTTGGTTACACTAAGCATTTTCTGTTTTGTTTAGGAAGCAAAATATCAAATGGTCAAATAAAACATGCAAGGGTAAATTAAAAGAAAGTCATCATATATTACAATATCCCTTCTGATAGTATAAGAAGAAGTTCCACCTGAGTTAGTTGGAAACTGTCCGTGTGTTTTCAACAGACACAGCCAAACCAAGTGCTTGTTTACAGTTTTGTGCAGGAAGGAGTTTCATTTTCAGCATTGGTGTCACTGTTGCAGAGATCTCTGCTATTGGCTTGAGAGAAACTTGTGCAACAGACCCATATAAACCCCTTCTAGGGACATACTCACTGTCTATTGATGCAGACATGAGGATGTGGACAACTTTGTGTGTGGCCATGTACTTCTTTGGAGCAAGTAAGAATCAGTAGAGCCCTGACATCTGCTCTGCTGCAGAGAGAATGTAGCATTCTTGGTTTCACTGTGTTTTTGTTTGTCTTATAGGAGCTAAAATCACCCAAACTCCAGATCTTGTGTTGAAGGAAGATAAGCAAGCTACTCTGACATGCAGTCAAAATGACAATCATAATTATATGTTCTGGTATCTGCAGCAGCCAGGGAAGGGGCTGCAACTGATCTATTATTCCTTTGGTGCAAACGACGAACAAGAGGGTGACATTCACATTGGATACAAAGCTAAACGATTAAACACTTCAGACTTCCGTTTGGATATTGCATCTGTGAAGATGAACCATTCTGCTGTCTATTTCTGTGCCAGCAGTCAGAACACAATATTTGAAAGTCATTTGCTTTCTTTACATAAACTTCTGTCCTTTTCAGCACCTTCCCTCAGAAGGGAGCAGCTCTCAGCACAGGAAAAGGGTACCTGGGCCAATAGCTTACTTGCAAAGCAGATGTTGCCAAGGAGCTGCAACAAGAGGCAAAATAGGTCTTTGGAGTGTAGGCTAATAGCTGACCTCTTCTTTTCTTATCAGTAATTTATTCTCTATCTCATGAGAACAATCAGTGAAGTTATTTAACCAAATGCAGACATGAAATAAGGGAAATGGAAACTACAATCTACACAGCCACAAATTATTGGCCCACTATGCCATTTTCTTACCTGACACATAACATTTACTTGAAATACACATATGCCTAAGATTCAAATACTTCAGAGAGAGTGACTTCAGGGCACTGGGCAAATGGTTGAGGGAACTGGGACACACATGGTGCTTTCTTCTATTCCTTCAGTGGTGGGAAAAACTGAAAGTAACAGGAAAACACAACTGTGTAACACATGGCTCAGAGGCTGGTGCCATCAGTGCAATTTGGGGTTCTTTGACAACGGGTATTTTCACATGGCACCAGGTGTTCCGGCCAAAAGTGGAGTGGAAGTGTCACCAAGGGGAAAGATAGAAGATTCTTAGCCAGGAGTTAGTGGGGCTTGTTCAGAGGGCTTTAAATAAGGGTTGAACGGGGAAGAGACCACTCTTCCACCCCAGGCCCACTACAGATGAGCCATGGGGTGACAAGAGGGTGAGCATTAGCAGGGGTCATAGGCAGGCCTTTGAACTAGATTCAAAAAGGGGATGGGCAAGTAGGATGGTGTGCTAGTGCCATCTCAGTTGAGATGGGGGATAGAGATATAATGGGAAACAAAGAGGCAAGGGTTATTGATGGTTGAGAAACCATGGAAACACCTGAGAAGGGTCAGGTAGGAATTAGGGCCATGCCCACAAAGAGGTGATGGGATCCCTAGGCCACCTGAAGTGCATCTATACCAATGTGTGCAGCATGGGCAACAAGCAAGGGGAGCTGGAAGCCATGATGCCACAGGAAAAGCTCACGTGACTGGAGTGTCACGACTGATGGCTACAAGCTCTTCAGGAGGGAGAGCCAAGGAAGGAGAAGTGGTGGGATGGCCCTGTATATTACAAATTGTTATGAATGTCTAGAACTCAAATATAGTGACAAGGCTTAGGCAAGGCCAGCAAGGCTCATATTGCTTTGGGAGTCTGCTATAGACCTCCCGACCAGGGCAGTGAGGTGAATGAACTCTTCCATAATCATCTGGGTGAAGTCTCGTGGTCATTTGCCCTTGTTCTTTTGGGGGATTTCAACTTGGTATCTGGTGGTATAACAACACAGCAGAGAGGGAGCAGTCCCAGAGGTTCCTGGAATGTGTCCAAGATAACTTCCTGACACAGCTGGTGATTGAACCAACCAGGCAAGGTGACTTACTCGACCTGCTCTTTCTGACCAGGTAAGGGCTGGTGGGGGGTGCAATGGTTGGAGGCTGTCTAGGGTACAGCAACCACGAATTGTGAACAGTTCTCTGTTGTTAGAGCCAGGAGGGGGAGCAGCAACACTGCCACCTTAGACTTGCAAAGCCAAACTTGTTCAGTAGCCTGATTGCCAGAATCCCTTGGGAATCAGTTCTGGAAGGTATAGGGGTCCAGAAAGGCTGGATGCTCTTCAAGAAGGAGTCTTGAAGGCACATGAGCCCATGTGCTCTAAGGTGAGCTGGCGGCATAGAAGACCAGCCAGGCTGAGCATGGAGCTTTGGCTGGTGCTCAGGGAGAACAAGAGGCCTTTGAAGGAAGGGTCAGGCCACTCAAAAGGACTGTAAAAATGCTGTGAGTCTCTTCAGGGAGGGAATTTGAAGGTCCAAAGCCCAGCTAGAAATCAATCTGGCCTCTATGGCAAAGGAGAAGAAGAGCAACATCTACAAATCCAATGCCCTAAGCTAGAGACCCGGGACCAGGAGCAGAATGAGTCCCGCACAATCCAGTAGCAAATGGTTGGTGACCTCTGCACCATGTAGATGTGCACAGATCTGTGGGGCCAGATGGGGTGCACCCAAGAGTGCTGAAAGAGCTGGTGGGAATACTCACCAAGCCACTTCCCATCATTTATCAGCAGTCCTGGCTGACTGGGGAGGTACCAGCAGACTGGAAATCAGCCACTGTAACCCCATATATAAGAAGGGACAGAAGGATGATCCAGGAAATTACAGGCCTCTTATTCTGACTTCAGTACCAAGGAAGCTGATGGAGCATAACATCTCGAGTGCCATTGTGCAGTACATTCAGGACAACCAGGTGATCAGGCCCAGTCAGCATGGGTTCATGAAGGGCAGGTCCTGTTTGACTAACCTGATCTCCTTTTACGACAGGGCGACACACTTATTAAACAAGGAAAGGGCCGTGGCTGCTGTCTACTTTGAC
>NW_009951951.1:730626-760177 GCF_000747805.2 Chaetura pelagica | reverse complement strand
ATGCGTTTCTTTTAGCTTCTGTAAAGCTTTGTTTTAATAGCTCTCTAGGGAAGTCCAGACTGTCTAATAGGTGGCAAGATATCTCTTCCCAAAATGAAGCTGTTTATGAACTGAAGGGAAGGCTATGCGTTTAAAATAAGAAAGCTTTTCAGATTTCCTGTCATTTGAAAAATAACCAAATATTGTATTTAATTTTACAAAACAAAGTGAGATTTTGCAGCAAGTGCCAAGTTTTCATGGTGACCAATCAGCATGGTTAAATGTCCCTCCCAAAACATAGCATAGCATGTGGCACAGTTTTCAGCTAGAACTAGTATTTTCCATTTTATTCCCTCTCTAATTTAAAATACAAGTATTATTTTACAGATTTCAGTGCTAACATTTCCTGTGAACTTCTGTCTTAGACTGCGACGAGTTTTAAAATGTACATTGAAAACTGGAACATTCAGACAGCTGCCTGGCTAAAACGGTAAGAGCAGTGAAACAGCAATGTGCTTGTGAGACCCAAAAGCTCTGGATGGCCTGGAAAAACAGTGGCTGGTGAATCTCAGCCTCTTGTCTTTTGTTTCCCATGTCTGTAAAAGCTGGTGGAGTACAAGGGTATTTGGTGCTGTAAAGTTTTATTGCTGCTCATGTAAAATGCCCACATCTTGTATATGAGCAGCAAAGCCATAAATGAACTGTTCAGATCTTCCATCATAAAAAGCAATAGCATTTTTATGGCATCTTTTAGGCTGCTGTTTGCCTCCATTTATTCTTGCTATACTTTTTCACTTTGCTGCAATGCATTTCCCTTGTGTGCTACTGCTGGAGGCCAGCCTTGTGTCCCTGGGATCTAGTTCAGCTAGAACTGGAAAGAAGTTGTAATCTTCAGAGCCCCAGTGTACTCTGGTTTGAAGTGCCCAGAAGATGCTTGCTTGGGAGTCCCTGTTTAGGATATGGAGAAGAGACTTCTTATAGCACTGAGATGCTCAGATTTTAACTTGTGACTGTTAAGCCACATATAAATACTAGGATAAGTCCAAGTTTGTAGATTGAACTGTCTTCTGTTACTTTTTTACACTTTTTGGCATGATTAAAGCTCACCATGCAGTTAACGTGAGGCCTGAAATGCAGGCACAGATTTATTGTGTTTATAGTAACTAATTTTATTGTCAAATATGTGCATCTTAAAAGTCAATGTCTACTATTTTTCATTATTCAAATGATGATCCGGATAATTAAGTACATTACCTTATCATGTTTCTTTGGAACACAGCATTTCTGTTAAGCCTCAGCTAAACAGACCAGCTGGTGTGTTCTTGATCTGGTATCACTCCCTTGCAACTTTTGAGTAGGATTTTGGCCTGCTAAAGTTAGCAGGTACTCCCTTCTTTGCAATACCTTACAGCACTCCTTGTTGTGCCCAGCATCTGCCAGATAACAGTGCTTAGAAGTACCTCTCTTCACCAGAGAAGGGTGGGTTGTTCACATCTCTATCCTTCAGCTTGCTCTTGATCTGCCATCAGAGTTTTGAAGTGTGTAATTCCAGATAGACGTATAAAGCTGCAAGAGAAGTCTTGCCTGCCCTTTGCCCTGTTATTTATTTAAATGCTGTGAGAACTGGGAATACTTATACAGGCTGCCTTTGGATGCTCAGTGGATAAAAGCTTGCTTACTCTTTCCATCTAACCCCTCATGTAAATGAAGGGAGAATGCCTCACACCCCCATCTGCAACAGAGCCAAGATAATACCATTAAGAAAACAGGATAAGGCCTTAAAAACAGGAAGATTTGAAGTGCAGTGTCCATTGTTCAGTTGTATTCAGCTTCTCCTTGTTTTGTTTTCGTCTTTGCAGCGTTTGCTATGACAGAGCTCCCTGGTACCCAACGGCTTTAACATTCATCCTGTCGGCCCTGTGGCATGGTATCTATCCTGGATATTATTTTACGTTTCTCACTGGAATCCTTATCACACTCGCAGCCAGAGCAGTATGTACCTTTCATTGTTTTCTTCTAAGGCCCATGCTAGATGCTATCCTGCTGCCAACTGCTAGAACCACCCTGACATGGTCCAACAGCTTGTCCCTGCTGCGAGCTCTTTTTCATGCCTTTGTGGTGCTGTTGTTCATTGAAACTTTGTTCTGTGTTGGTGCTAATTACAAAGTGCCCCCAGCAGTTGTAACCAGCACCTACAATGCTGTCCCTGGCTGTCAGAGGAAATGGAGGTTGCTTCTGAGTGCCCAGTCGGTAGTGCCACCAGCTGTGTCCATACAGTCAAATTAAGTTGGGGTTCAAGGATAGGCCTGAGTCTAGAGCTCTGCTAGGTCATGTTGGACTCCAGGTTTCTGCTCAGTGTTGTTGCCTGTATGCTGGTGTGTAATCAGCTCTGGGCCCTGTCTTTTACAAGAAGCTGTCACAGGTTGATCGTTAGCCCAAACTTGAACTCTTTCATGTGGGTGTAATTGATGCAGTAAACTAGTCTCTGTGTTTATGGGCCTAATCTTGGATAGAGTCACCAAAGACAGAAGAGATTTCGTATCTCACTGTTAAACTTATCACAGCTGATCTTTCAGGCAGAACCAGCCAGATGTGCAGGGCTAGAAAGCACCACCATGGTCATTCAGTTTGACTATGGATAAATAACCAGGTCAATTTGAAAGGTGAATTTAAAGTGATAATTATTAACCACTATGGCTAGTGCTGAGCATGTGGTCTTAATGTGTGCTGTGCATCTTATTTATGATATCATGGATGTGAAGCTAACCCAAAATCTCTAGGGAGCAGCTCGTGTTTGCAGGTATAATCACATATACATTCATTAAAAATAGAATAATCAAATCAATTAGGTTGGAAAGACCTTTCAGTTCATCAAGTCCAACCATTAACCTAGCACTCCTGAGTCCACCACTAAATCGTGTCCCTAAATGCCACATCCACACATCTTTTAAATATCTCCAGGGATGGTGACTTGATGACTCCCCTGGGCAGCCTGTTCCAGTGCCTGACAATCTTTTCAGTGAATAATTTTTTCCTAATATCCAATCCAAGTCTCCCCGGCACAACTTGAGGCCATTTCCTCTTGTTCTTTTGCTTGTTACCTGGGAGAAGAGACTGAGACCCACCTCACTACAATCTCCTTTCAGGTAGTTGCAGAGAGTGCTACTCGGCCCCTCAGCCTCCTTTTCTCCAGACTAAACCTCAGTCGTTTCAGACACTTCTCATAAGTCTTGTGCTCTAGACCCTTCAGCAGCTTCAGTGCCCTTCTTTGGACTTCTTGTATAACCTCCGTGTCTTTCTTGTATTGAGTGGCTCAAAGCTGAACGCAGTGTCTGAGGTGCAGCCTCAACAGTAAGTACAGGGAGACAATCTCTTCCCTGGCCCTGCTACTCTGCTCCCACACTACTTCTCATGCAAACCAGGATGCTGTTGGTCTATGTGGCCACCTGGGCAGACTGTTGGCTCTTATTCAGCTGGCTGTCAACTGAAGAACTTTGTTTCACCACTGAGAACCAGTAATAAACCAAAACCAAGAGAAAAGAGCATAAAATTCTACCAACTCCCCTTCCCAAAGATATTGTGCCAAAACCCCAGCATAAGAGTCTGCTCCCGTGATTGTGAAATTGGGCGATACTTCTCTGTTTGCTGCTGGTTAACTGTGTGTTCTTGGTTATGCCAGTCAATACACTTTCTGTCTTCCTACTCTTAGCGCTTTCCAACTGGTGAATAAACTTTCCTGTAATCCTAGTGCTGATGACAAGTGGAGAGTTGTACACTGCAACTCGTCCATGTGACTTTGCCTAAGAAATGAATTTATGTAATTTTCTGTTTGCTTTTCCTCGACCTGCAGATAAGGAGCAATTGCAGACATTACTTCCTCTCCTCAGTGCCTCTCAAGACAGTCTACGACCTTGTTACCTGGGTTGTCACTCAGCTGGCCGTGTGCTATACTGTTGCACCATTTGTTATGCTGGCTGTTGAGCCCACAATGAAGTTTTACAAGTAAGTCCTCTCCTCTTGACTATTATTCTCCAGACTGGCACAGGATTTTGTTAAATAACCCGAACTACACTGAAAGGCAGTTGGTGTTTCATCTAATTTGAAAGGGGTTCAAACAGGATGCTTAATAATGGGTAAAGGGTGATTTTGCAATCCCATTAACTTAAAGAGATAATGCCAAGGCAGAGCATTTCTTCTTCTCAGCCTTTCTGTGTCCTTATGTGACTTTTCACGTATTTATATTCCTTTTTCAAAGCATTCAAGTCTTAACTATTAAGTGGTCAAGGCCAGAGAGGTTACAAATGAGTTGGCAACATGAGTTGGCAGTAGGAAGGACTTGATGAGAAAAGACCACGTTTCCAGCTACCAGATGTGCAGAACAGGAGAGGTGGTTGGTGAGCAGGAGATAAGGAGGGTGCCTGGCCGAGCAGTATGCTTTTCTTTTTGGTTACTTCCATAGGAAGTGAATACTTCCCTAGGTTCCTTAAAAATATGAAAACACTGGTGTTACAGAGTGTATTGGATATGCTCTTAAGAAAAATAATTTGGAATAGAGAAATTCAGAACATAATTTGAAAAGGGAGACTGGACTACATTGCTTTGCCTTTCATTCTACAGGGAACTGTCAACAGAGAATAACAGGTTTTACTTGAGAAGATAATTCCCTCTTCTAGTTATAAAAGAAATAAAACTGGTAGTTGAGATAGCTGCTGTCAGTAAGTCTGTTTGAAGAAGGCTGAATTTTGACATTTTCTATTCCTGTTTCTTAAAACACTTGATTTCAGGCCAGAAAACTTACCACAGAAAAATTACTCAGATCTTTCTTACTTTCATGAAGACGCTTTCCCAAGTACCTTGTTAATAGTTAATTTTTCTTTCAAAACAAAAGTAGCTATAGCAATCAGAACAAAAAGGGAGAGAAAAGACTAAAATATTAAACCTTTTTATAAATTTGCTCCATGAGTGGAACTGGTGCTTTTGTGCTACGAAGGCCATTCTATGTAGTAAATATTAATGCATTATGTGAGATTTCATTGTTACATCAGAACTATAGAAATGTGTATGAAGAACTTCTTAGCACTATGACAGCATCCACGAAGGCAGGAGTGTTACTTTGACCAAAGTTCTGAACAAAGAAAATTATTTTCCACCCTTGCCACAAGCTGGATCATTGCCTTGTATTTATTTTTTTTTTTTTCCTAGTGACTTTGAACACAGTTAGCATTTAAACTTAAGAGACAGTTAAGCAAGGGAATTGTAGGCCTTTAGACAAGGGCATGAATTTTTTGACCATTGGACAGCTAGCAGTTGTCTTAAGCACCTTACAAAGGTGTTAAGAACTGTGATAAGCATAAATGAGATGGTAGGAAGGTGCACCTGTGTGGTTGAAGAGCAGGACTGTACTGCTCCCAAACGTCATCCTCCCTGAGCTGTCAGAGCCTCATTTAATTGGTTTGAGTATGTTTTATTTCTGTTCAATCTTGTGTACACTGAATTCTTTGAAATTCATATGTTTGATATTTAATAAGATACCGAATAAAGAGATCTCTGAGTAGTTGCCTTCAAAACCACAACCCTTCTGTAAACATCATTGCCTGATCTTCTCTAGTTAAAAGCTGAGTGTTTTATTTCAGATCTCAGAACTTGAAATGATCTTTTTTCTTTCTGTCACTTTTTATTATTTTTTTTTAAACTTAAGTTTTATGTCCTAAGAATGAAGGATGTTTCTTCAGAGTGTAAACTTTTATACATTAAAAGAGAGATGGGCTGAGTGAGTCCATTTTGAATTAGGTGGGTTTATCTGAGATGTCAAGACTTTGGATTCCAGAGGTTGCTAATTGATTCCTTGCTTCCTTATCAACATCCATGGCAACATTTTCATTGACACCAGCAGATACCACATGCATCAGCTATGTGAAATTCGAGGGTGTATTTTGTGTTTTCTAGGCCAGGTTCATATTTTTTGCATTCATCCTTTAGCAATAAATTCTTTATGGACTTACTGAGGTTGCTCAATTCATGTTATTGCCAACAAAAATATAATATTCTCTTTCTGCTTTTTTTTTCCAGGTCTATGTATTTTCATATGCACATTCTAAGCATCCTGGTGTTGCTCATTTTACCAATCAGACCTCAAGCCCACTCCATAAGAAAGCCTCAGAATCAGGCTGTGCAGAACTCTGTTAAAAACAAAGACAAATGATGCATCCATAGAAAATTACCTGCTTTGGGAAATCAAGCTATCATGTTGGAAACAAACAAAGAAGAAAAATGAGTGGGATGAGGGTCAAAGAACAAGACAAGTGGCATTTCTAATGGTTACCTTAAAATCTTACTGGACAGGGCATAAAAGAGCCTGAATGACTGTTTTTCAACTTACTCCAGTTAGGGAAGATTTTACAGGCAATGTTTACAGGCTCATGGGGCATTTTGATTTTTTAAAATATTTTTATGAAGCATTTTTATATATTTAAACTTTTTCACACAGAGAGGCATTTTTGCTCTTTTACAGAAATATGCAATTATTAATCAATAATCTCATCATTAGAGGGACAGGAAGCAGCTTGTAAAGAGTTAGACCAGCTGCCTCATAGCCTGGTGCTGTGGGCAGCTGGCAGGGGAAACTTCTCATCTCTGGGCTACAGAAGAGAGATGGTGCAAGTAGAAAACTATGGACTGGGGATCACTGAAGGTGCTGGCACTACTTGTGCCCCAGCACAGAGAAGAGGGAGCGGGACTTTCCCTGGCAATACCCAAAGCAGGGACTGCAGCCTGAGCTTGGCAGCAAGGGTATTTTTCATCCTTCAACTTGACATCTGCTGGCGATGAGGGCAAGACAAGTTCTTTGGGAATAGGTGTCTGGGAACCCTGGCCACTGGCTAGGCCAAAATCTAAAGCCAAGTAAAAGCAAAACAAAACAAACAAAAAAACCTTTAAAATAAAGGACGTAGACCCTGTGATATGTGGAGTGGTGCTTCTCTAATGATGCAGCTGGTGCATCATTAGATGCATTCATTGCTACATCAACACTGCAAAGTAAGGCTGATGTAGCAATGATGGAGTGATGCAGCACTTCCGTTTGGGTGTCAAAATAACTGAGGTGCCATGTGGGTGTAGTGTTTTAAAACTTGCTGTTACGGGTTAAGTCTGAGAAAGATTTGTAATGGATCAGAGTGTTCTACTCAAAAATATCCTGTCTTGTGGAGGGAGTTACTTTCCAGCAGGATAACACTAATATGAATCCTGAGCAGTAATTATTGTGGTCATAATAAATCATTCTGTAGAAAATACTGGGATGTGATATCATCACAAGAGTCAAGACTTGAGTCCTTGTATGATCTTGACGGGTGACTTAGCCTGTTGATCCAAGTTTCCCTGCTTGTAAAGTCCTTGGCTTACAGGGATGTTTTGAGGCTTTATTTCTGAGACCTTGTTGTGCATTGAGATAATCTGCTGCAAAACACTGTATCAGGTTTTTTTTAATGTAATTTTTTTAAAATCCACTTACCCCAATAAAACAGTCTGGTAAAACACATCAAGACCAAACCAAACATTAAAAAAAACCCAACAAACTCTTTTCCAGGAATGTTTTTATCAGGCTTTTGTAGAAGCAATTATCTTGTTAAAATATTGGAATCACCTTTTGATCATTTAACTGGCATGTGACTGAGCAAAGAATCTGCTGCTTACTGGATTCTGAATTTGGTGTTAGATTAAAATTTTGCAGAATCCAGATGTTTTGGGAGGAAACAGATTGGAAAACCAAAACAAACGTAAAAAAAATTGTTTGGTGTTTGTTTGTTTTTTTATTTTATTTTCTTTGGTGAGAAGGTTTTGTCCTGTGATGACCTGATGATTTAGAGCATAGTTCATGGAAGAGTCTCTTCAGTAATTTATTTTGAAGGCGAGATGGGATTAAAAGGTTGATCTGAGTAAAAAAATTGCTTTGTGTCACTGTCTGACATTATTAGTGACAAATGTCTAATGTGGAAATGGATGAGTGTGTGTGAGACCCCTCACACTTGTGAGAGAAGACGTTTGGGTCTGCTGGATTTTACAGACTACCCAAGCTTTACAACCTGCTCCCGCTGAATGAAATAGAGACAAGAGGACTCCTGTTCATTTTTGTGGCACCTTTGTCCTCAACTTGGCCAGTCCATATTTGTCCTTGAGTCTCTTTTCTCCTTGTGGCATGGACTTAGTTGCATCTTGGGCATCTACCACTTCCCTTGAGGAAAGGACAGTGCTGTCACTCATGGGGAGGAACCACAGTGCAGAGGACAGGGGCTTGGGTGCTGCTGGGCAGTGGGATCCTGTGGGCTGAGGCCAGCCTGCATTTAGCTCCCAGAAGCTGGAATGAGTTGCTGTGAGTGCTGGCAGAGCCAGCATAATGTGCATCTACTCTAGGCTTCAACAGGCCTGCAGAAGGCAAATGTTTCCAACAGGTTGGCTTTATGGCCTGCTCTGGCTGAATGAAATAGAGACAAGAGGATTCCTGTTCATTTTTGTGGCACCTTTGTCCTCAACTTGGCCAGTCCATATTTGTCCTTGAGTCTCTTTTCTCCTTGTGGCATGGACTTAGTTGCATCTTGGGCATCTACCACTTCCCTTGAGGAAAGGACAGTGCTGTCACTCATGGGGAGGAACCACAGTGCAGAGGACAGGGGCTTGGGTGCTGCTGGGCAGTGGGATCCTGTGGGCTGAGGCCAGCCTGCATTTAGCTCCCAGAAGCTGGAATGAGTTGCTGTGAGTGCTGGCAGAGCCAGCATAATGTGCATCTACTCTAGGCTTCAACAGGCCTGCAGAAGGCAAATGTTTCCAACAGGTTGGCTTTATGGCCTGCTCTGGAAAATAAATGCACTTAAAAGTGTTGTGGGTTTGCATCTGCTGCTTGGTGCCCAGAGATTTGCCTGTACAGCCCATGCCCTGGTCTGCAGCCCTTCCCAAAATATATGTTCAAGAGAGGACAGATTTTATCAGTGAGGTTTCTTTTCTAGTATTTTATGTAAGTGGAAGTTGCTTAACTCTAATGATGTTGACTTCTGTTGTAGTTTCAGCTTCTACAATGTGATGAATTAGTCAGAGCTAATGAGCAAACTCTTAACTGTCCTGTCACATTGTCTTCTCAGCTTGAACCTCTCCCTGAAAACAGGAACTCTGGGCTGCAACAAGAACTGTTTGTGGGGATGTAGTCTGATACATGACATGAACTCAAATTGAAGTGGTCTTTTTGAAATGTTACATTTGCAGGGAAATTTGCTGGTTGAATTAGTCTTAAAGCTGCGGAGGGGTGAAAGAGAATCTATCTAAAATCTGCTATACCGTGTAACTGTAGACTGGGCAGCTTACCTGGACAAACATGGTAGTAACACAGAGTGGATTTAAACTGCTGTAAAATATTCCTTTGAAAAAAGGCTGTTGACTTTTATACTGCCTTTCTCAATTCATCATCCTGAGTCTTCCTCTCTTTTCCTTCTTCTCAGCAGGAGACTGTTTTATAGAAAGACTGCAAAATAGCCAGTACTGTTTAGAGGAGACTCATGGTAGTAGTGTGCATCTACTTTGCCTAGGAGAAATTCAGGTTGTAAAAGTGTGATGTTGGGAGCTAGAACACTGACCTTACATTACATGCTTTCTACTTGGAATACTGTATTTTGAAGGTGGATACCAACATGTTATCAGTTTCTAATTTCTGTCTGGGTTCCTTGTGCTACAAAAAAGCTGAGGAACTGAGGCTTCTAGAGAGATCCTGAAGACAAAACAATATTGATGGTTTGTAAGAGAGAAATACGTGACTATCAGATAGAAATGAAAAAAGTAGATTATAGAGGAATACCAAAAAGACTACCACCATCACCCCTTTGGATTGAAGGCAAATTCTAGCTGCTATTTTTCAGCACATTTGGCTGCATTAAAACTGAAGTAGAAGTTGAGGCATACTTAGGAGACAGGACTGAACTTCATTTTTAGCTGAACTATGGGTCTGGTATTTAGAAGCAACAGCTCAGCAATGTCCTCAGTGGACTGGAAGGACGAAGTACTTTATTTTACTGTCCTTTAAGCTCTCCTCCTCCTTGGGTACATTCTTGCATGTCCCCTTGGAGCATGCCAAGCAATGGAGGCAGCACAGAAGTCAGATACAAGGTAGGCAGATACTTTCTTCCCTTTTTGGCTGCTCTGTTCTGCATGCATACATTACACATAGCTGAGATTTTTGCATCGCTTAAGATGAGTTGGTGGGTAAGAAGGCCATAGATTTTCACCCTGTTGGTAGGTGTTTGCATAAACCTGCACTTACCACTCTACATACAGAAGCAGGCTCAGCAGACTCGTTGAACATGAGCCAGCAGTGTGCCCAGGTGGCCCGGGAGGCCAATGGCATCCTGGCTTATATCGGGAATAGCGTGGCCAGCAGGAGCAGGGAAGTGATTCTCCCCCTGTACTCAGCACTGGTGAGGTCACACCTTGAGTACTGTGTCCAGTTCTGGGCCCCTCACTTCTAGAAGGATATTGAGGTGCTGGAGCAGGTTCAGAGGAGAGCAACGAGGCTGGTGAAAGGACTAGAGGGGAAGTCTTATAGGGATGGGCTGAAGGAGCTGGGGTTGTTTAGCCTGGAGGAGAGGAGACTCATGGGGGCCTTATCACTCTACAACTACCTGAAGGGAGGTTGTAGTCAGGTGGGGACTGGGCTCTTTTTTCAGGCAACTAGCAACAAGACAAGAGGGCATGGCCTGAAGCTGCTCCAGGGGAGGTTTAGGTTGGATATTAGGAAGCACTTCCTCACAGAGAGGGTGATTAGACGTTGGTATGGGCTTCCCAAGGAGGAGGCACCGTCCCTGGATATGTTCAAGGAAAGGCTGGATGTGGCACTTAGTGCCATGGTCTATCCAATGTAGTGGTGTTTGTCATAGGCTGTGATTCTGTGACTAGACCTGGATCCTTTCTTAGAAATTACAGGTTGAAATCCTGACACTTAAGGAAGTCTAGCAATAAAATTCCTGTTAGTGAGGTCAGTGTCTCTGATATTTAAAGTTTTTCTCTCCCTATCCCTGAACTGGGGACTTAAGAAAAATATTCCACTGGCTGGAGTAGTAAAAGGAGTAACTGGAAACTTGGCTTAAACATTTAAGAGTGTGTTGCAACGATTGCATATAGTCCATGTGTTGTGGACAGGGGAAGAGCATGTCCCTCCTCATTCTTGTGCAAGACAAAGCAACATGCATGGTTACATATTGAAATATCAAATATTCTTTGAGGTTCTGTTCTCTTTCCTCTGCCACTGAACTGCTGTACTTCAGCTCGCAGGGGCGGGAGGCGTTCCACTGCCATACACAGCAGGAAGCTCTGCCTGACATCTCAGCCTGAGTACAAAGGCACAGTATGTGCTTTAAAAACGTATTCCTTTGTGTGCATCAGCCTGCTGCTCCCTTGCTTTTTAGAGATGACAGTAATAATATGCATGAGGCTTTGCTCTGGGTGGAAACCGCAGCCTTCTGAGAGAGCTGGTGTGACGTGAAGTTTGCTCGGTTCCATTTACCAGTAGTGCCCTCTGTGGGTGACTGGCCCTCAGCGAGCAGTGCAGTGAAGACTGAAGTGTGCTGAGGGGTGGGTGTTGCAGAGGCGAGGGGGTTTGCAGCACTGCAGTCTTGCTACCTGCAGGGAAGCTGAGGGTTTGCACATGAGCGGTAACAAATGTGTTTTGCTTTGAGGCAGGAGGACAAGAGAGATTGAAGACCTTGGTAGACTGGAAAAAAAGTGTTATTATAAGAGGAAATGCTGCCTTGCTGGTAGAAAAGATGGTGTTTCTATGCCTGAAGAATTTGGGGTATGCGCTAGTTCACCTGACTCCAATATGGTAAGTGGAAGGAACGAACAGGATGGGGGAAAATCACTTCTGAGAAGTGCCCCAAGACTGCCTTTCATCCAATTGTAGAATGGTTAAGGTTGGAAGGGACCTTAAACATCATCAGGTCCAACCTCCCTGCACTGAGCAGGGACACCTCACACTAGACCTGGCTGAACAAGGCTTCATCCCACCTGGCCTTAATCACCTTCAGGGAGGGGGCATCCACAACCTCTTTAGGAAACCTATTCCAGCACCTTTTTACTTTCATAGTGAAGAATTTCTTCCTGATGTCCAACCTAAATCTACCCTCTTTCAGTTTAAAACCATTACCCCTTGTCCTATCACTGCCCTCTCTGATGAAAAGCCCGTCCCCAGCTTTCCTGTAGCCCCTCCAGGTACTGGAAGGTGCTATAAGGTCTCCCCAGAGCCTTCTCTTCTCCAGGCTGAACAGCCCCAACTGCCTCAGCCTGTCTTCATAGCAGAGGTCCCCTAGCCCTCTGATCATCTTGGTGGCCCTTCTCTGGACCTTCTCCAACAGCTCCAAGTCTTTCTTATGCTGAGGGCACCAGAACTGAACACAGTATTCCAGGTAGGGTCTCACCAGAGCATAGCAGAGGGGCAGAATCTCCTACCTGGCCCTGCTGGCCACACTGCTTTTGATGCAGCCCAGGATCCATCTCTGTAGCCTTGTCATAGAAGGCCACCAAATTGGTCAGGCATGACTTGCCCTTAGTGAAGCCATGTTGGCTGTCACCAATCATCTCCTTATTTTCCATTTGCCTTAGCAGATTTTCTAGGAGGATCTGCTCCATGATCTTTCTGGGCACAGAGGTGTGACTGATGAGCCTGTAGTTCCCCAGGTTTGCTGTTCTCCCCAGAAATCAGCAGGAACCTCACCAGACTGCCATGACCTCTCAAAAATGATGGACAGAGGCTTAGCAACTGCATCCACCAGCTCCCTCATGATCTGTGGATGGACCCCATCAGGTCCCACAGTCTTATGCACTTATGAGCCTTCAGGAACCCATTTGTTGTCAATCGATACAGCAACCCTGGGCTTGCCTGAATGCTTTTTCAATGTAGGGTGGTTCCCTGCACAGTCATGAAGAGTCATGGGCTTGCCCATGAGGCCCTGACAGGAATGGCAGGCAGCAGACCCAGGAGCATGCCATGTTGGCGGTCAGTTTTCCCAATCTCTCTGTCAGGTGCTGTACAGGTAAATACTGTGACCTGTGGCACTGGGAAAAAGAGTTTGGGGTGTACTGAGGCTGAATCAGTCATGGTGGGACTAGGTGAAGGGAAACGCTGCCAAGGCCCCAGCATGCTAAGCATCACTTGCCTTGTGCAGTGACAGAAACTCCTCTCCCTCTTCACAAGAAATATTTCCAGATGGTGACATTGTCACTGCTCTGAGACACATGGATTTCTCTTTGTTCACAAATATGCCTATTTATTCTTCCCTGGCTAGCTTCCGTATTAGGGCATATTCGTTTTTCTGTTTTAGTTGTCTTATTTGTGTTTGAGAAAGATGCTGTTATGTGGCTATTTTTTATGTGTTATGTGGCTATTTTGTATCTGATCACAGAAAAGGCATCTCAGAAGATGTGGCGAATAACATGAGTATAGGAACAGATAACATGAACACATTTGAAGTCTATGAATTGATTTACCTGTCTGTGACTCTGATGTGGAGGGTTTTTGCCACAGCACTCTTAAATGACACCTTCCAGTGTGCAGCAGATGCTGCAGGTTTTCCCAGGAGGTGTCTTGTGAAGCAGCTTAAGAAGCAAAGCGCTCCACTCTCTGGGTATATCTGCCACTCCCAGGCATTTCCAGTCCTTGGCTGGACCCTCCCATACTTCTCCCTACCCCAGTGAAATCAAGACATGCTCTTAAAATGCAAAATGTCATTGAGAATCTTTAGTGTCTTTCTATTTGCCTTTTGATCTCAGCACCTTTGAAGCCTTTGCATTCAGGCTGTTTCCAGCTACAAAGGCCAGAAACACTTCTGGAAACCATGGTTATCAGTAAGACCATTTCCACACTGTGTCCTGTCCCCTGATATATATATATTTTTAAAATGATGTAAAGGAACAATAAGCACAGGAACCACAACGGGCATGTAAACCATGTTGGGCATGAGAGCTCTGCTCTCTCACTGCTCCTTCCTGCCCAGAGTTTCAGCTGGCAGAAACTGCCCGGAGGATGGGAAGTGGCATTATTTGTGGGTTTTAGAGAGCTGGCTTCTGTGGAGTGGTTTTGTTTGCAGCCAGCCGCGTGGTCCCAGCAGCGCGTTGTTGGCCTCTGTCAATTAGACTTCTGACTGATGGCCAGTTTAATGAGCCTACGTACAGAGGGTCATTCAACGTGGCAATTATACCTATAAATCTATTTGCTGCGGGGCTCGAATAACCTTTTGCACACGGTTTTTCATAAAATGACTGTCTGATTAATTAACATTAATTTATCCACTGTATGGAACCAGATGCAGTCTGTATGGAAGCCTCCACTCTGATGTGAACTGGAAGGATTTGGGGATGGGAATGGCTCTGATGTTGTTTAAAGCGTCTCTTTTGGATATTTCCTCCCCCCCTCCTCTTTCTTCCTCTTTCTCTCTCTGGTCCCAGTTGATTAACATTCCAGGGCAGCATCATATAACAGGGGGCAAAATTCAATTAATTGAATATGAAATATTTATAACCCTACTCTATGTGTCTATCAGAGAAGGGTCCTTAATAGATCTTCTCATTAGCATGGACTGGTGACTCACTTCTCTGCTTTCACAGTCATTTGGAATTAAAATCCAATTAATCTAATGTCCCTGTGAATATTATTAAACTATTTGAAAAACTGCATAGAAGAGATATGAGGCAGGGGGTGAGGGGCTAAGAGAAGAAGAGGGAATATGTCTTGAGCTCATGAAGATTCATTTCTTCTCTGTTGAACACACAGTCTGGAAAGACTAATTCCCTGTTTTCTGGAAAGTGGATAGCTAATTCTTAATATCAAAAGCTTGAGAATGGAAAAATAACTTGTTTCCTACAAGCAGAACAGTGTCATCTTTGAACAGGCAAAGAAATGCCCTTACCTCCCCTTACCTTTCAGGTTGCTCTTCTGGGATGCTAATGTTAGCTTGAAGTGGAGGACAGATTTACACAAGGTATTTGGGTTCCACATGATAATTTTGGGTTTCCTTCCTAGCTCTTCAGCAGCATTCAGCTGCCTTAGGCTGTGGGGCTGGCTCTGTGGCCAGAGACCCCAGTTACCTGTTCTGGGGACTGGGAGAGCACCACGTGTCCTCCCAACAGGCAGGGAATTTCCCTTCCTGTGAGTGATAGGAGCAGTGGGAGAGGCAGGGTGAGACTGTACCTTCCAGGACCAACACCAATTAGGACATGTAAATGCCCAGGCTGTGGAGCACTCCTGGACTGCCTCGTACAGCCGTAGCCTAGAGGACTATTTAATTGTTAAATATCTCAGTCTCTTTAGTGGATAGGGTACTGACCTGAAATTCAGTGAGGAGGGATCTTAGACATGAATTTAATATGTGAACTTTGAGCAGGAGGCAAGTTTTAAAATTGAATATTCCCCTAATGGGAATGACTTGAGGACAAAATCCTTTAATGACTCAAAGGAATTCAGAGACTGCTACAAGAGCTCGTAAGTCAGAAGATAAATATTTCTGAGCTGGAAAATATTCTGGATGTTCAGATACAAAATGTTCTTCTATTTTAAAAACAATAATTCAAAAGATCTATTCACAGTTTGTTCTGGTTTTGTTTGCTTTTTGTTTTAGGTGGAAGGAGCCTAATCCTTTGAACTCTATGCTTTTCTTCTGCATGCCTGGAGTTTTTGTCACCCATGTATCGACTGGTTCCAATTAATTTATTTATTATATCTGGTAAAATTGCAGGCTGTGCCTGTGTGGTATGGTGAAGTGTACAACATGCAAATCTCAGCTGCTCTGGACTTGATGCAGCAAATAAATTACAGGTGAACATATGTATCTTTAATTTACCAAGGGAAATCTATGCTTAATGTGCCTCTTTTCCCATTATTGCAACCCTAAAAGTAATCTAGATCTTTAAGTTGCTTGATGTGCTAGTAATGCAAACCTCAAAAGCAGTTTGGTTTGGTGCTCATCTGCTCTGGGAAGCTGGAGTCAGACCCAGCAGAAACATGTTTTTATTCACAGGAAATCTGAGCGAGAAGCCTCTTAACTCAAAGTACAGCTTTTCGGGGAGGAGAAAGCGAGAACTGAAATCTTAACCTTCTTCACTCTGGAGCAGCCACAGTACCTGAAATGCAGTGACACCTCACAACACAAACCTAGAAGGCCCTGAGAGTGCCCTGCTGGTCTGTTAAAAGCTCGAGCCATTGCAAAAAACTGCTGTTTGGTAGCATTTCATACCTGTTTTGTCTGTCTGCCTATGAATCTATGTATTTATTGCTGCTGACTTGCAGTGATGGATATAGGCATGTGGCTGAATGTGAACTGCAGGCTTAAAATTTTATTATCTGAGGCTCTAATTTGGTTTATTTTTGATATTAGAAGAGATTGATTGTGGCAAAACTCTATAGAGTCCAATCGAATTAAGAGAAGAAACAAGTTTTCTTCTCTGTAACTCCTAGCTTTTTCTGCTGCTGGTCACTGGATGCAGTCCCCAGTTTATTCCTACTCCATCCTAGCCAGAGAGAATTGTGGCCTCCCTTCTCAGTGGCTTCCCTCTCCCTTTGTCTGTTGTTTATGGTCTGTGTCCTAGCTGAGGCTCCAAGCCCCAGTGATCAGGGACAAATAGTCTTGATTGCCCCTTCCCCTGGGATCTTTGCAGCAAGAAAGTAGAAAGGCAACATAAAGTGCACTTGTTCTGTGCTGTGAAGATTGCGCTCCCGCTTTGCGCTGGTATAAAATTTACTGCTGCTGCTGAAGGGCAGTGGATAATCAAATCTCTGGGTAATTTTTTTTTCAGTCTTCTGTAGTCCCCTGCACACTCCAGGCAGTGTATTAATAATTATAATTTCTTCCACATTGCTACTTTTGCGAGCTTCCTTTGAGCAGCATTTTCTGTTTTGTGCTCTTCTCTAGCAGGCTCCAGATTTTCTGGAAGCGGTTGCCTGAGCTCTTTCCCAGGGTGAGGGAATGCCAGCCAGTGCATCAATCCACTTTTGTTTTCATTATGTCAGCTTCCTGTGAAGTTTTCATATTAATTTTAATGCCTCCTTCAATTTTAAGGCCTATAAAAAGACCTTGGTTCTGCCTACCTTGGTGAACTGGGACCTGTTCAGGAATCCAGAGGATGTTTTTGCCTTGGTGTGAGGGGTAACCATTTCCCCCTGCCTGCATTCAGTGGGTTCCTGGCACTATCAAGTCCAAAAACATCCGGACCCTCCCCCAGCACTGTAGGAGACAGAGGATTCAGATGGCACACCCTGTCCCACACTGTTCTGTGTTGGGCAATTCCAGTATGGTAATATAGTCTCTGTGTGCTCAGCTGGCTTGTTGGAGCCAGGGTAACCATGAAAGCTGTCCCTGTTGCATGCTACATCAGCGGTCTATGACTTGTGGATGCTTGTGCGTCTGTGGAAAACTGCCAAAAGCTCTCTGAGGTAAAGGGAAACCTGGTGTTAGCCTTATATTGGCAATTTAGGAATCTTCACTGCCAGTAGAAAAATGTTTAGTGGCCTCCAGACTGAACAAAAAAAAAACAAGCAGCTCCCCATGGGGCAAGATGCCAGACTGCACTGGTTACCTACCCCCTTTGCTTCTTTTCACTTGGATCTCTGCAAAGTATCTAACAGCTTCCCTTTCTGATGGAAGGTAAAACAATCTGGAAAGCATTTATCTTGCTTGCAATGGGTTGCTAAGTCTGTTCTTCCAAGGGGCACCTTCTTCCTTTCCAAAAGCCATCCCATGGTGACAGGATTTTGAGGGACAAACCAGGCTGCAGAGAAATAACCATCCTGTGCCTCTGGAGTCACAGGTCTACATTGGTGGAGAGTGGCCATGAGCTGCAATAAGTCACAATGGAGCCAAACAACATTCGGGCAGGAGGAAAGCCACAGAAGTGGGGTCTGTCCCGCCCTGCCACTCTGTGGGACTGACATGGGGATGGGGGAAAGGGCAAAAATGGGCCCCACAGCCACCTTTCTGCACCTAGTTCTCCTGCGTTCACACCAGTGAGGGACCCTGCCACTGAAGTCAGCAAAGTGGTGCTGCCAGAACACGTTGGCTGGAAGAGACAGGAGGAGACACACCGTTCCTGTCTTCCTGGGGACCTTCCTAAATTCAGATGTTTAAAATAACAGAGAGGGAAGAAACTTCTAAAAAACTTCATTCTCTTGAACAAGAAAGAGAAAAAAATCTGCCAGTTCTCCTACTGACTGAAACCCAGTGTTCCTGACTCAAACATTACCTGCTGCATCAGGAGGCTTGCCCCAGACAGACGGTGAAAATACCTTCTCTGCCAGCGCCCACCTACAGATACGGCCAAGACCTGGGTAGCTGAGAGATAGCCTTTTTTTTTTTTTTTTTCATTTTTTCTTCTGTCCTTCCCAGCACCAGGCTGCAAATGAAAACACCTTTTCAGTCCTCCCATATGGGTGACACCTTTAGCGTGCACTCCTCGTTGCTGTAATAGCTGCACCTGTGCATAGCACGCAGCTGTGGGCTGTAATTGCAAAACATTATTTTCTGTTTCTCCCTGAAAGCTTTTTTATTATTATTTTTTTTCCCCCTTGTTGTTGCTGTGAAGGTCCATTTGTAATGAGTGCAGACTTCTTTTCTTTCTGCAGGGCTTGCTCTTCCTGTTACACTTACTTCTGTAAGCTGGATTTCTTCAAAGAGCACCCGTGGGAGCACATGTGCTGTATGTGTCCGTGGAGCCTGGGGAGGACAGGGCACTTGCTGCAGGACCCAGCGTTGTGAGGTCAACCGAGGGGCCAGGCTCTGCACTCTGGGCAATGGGCTTTTTTTTATGCAGGTTGGCATGGTTGCTCCTAGATGATTAATTCATTTGTTCCTTGCATATTCTGCCCCTGGGTGTCTGCACTACTGTGAATCAATTTAGTACTTTCGGGCCTGGATTAATGCAAGTGCCGATGGAGCATGCACAGGAGGGAGCCAGGGGGATATCCAGAACACAGCTAGCAACTCTTAAAAATGAAAAACAGAGAGATGGAGTGCTTAAAAAAAAACACACCAACACAAAAATGTTCATTTGTTTTTCAGTCTTCATGCTAAATTCAGTTCACTGAGAGGCAGCCAGCCACTCAGTGTTTCAGGTTGTGCCTTGTAAATCAAGGCTGTAGCAAGGAATTTGAAATGTATATTGACGCTGGCTGTTCTCTTACCTCCTGCTGTAATGAATTCATGTCTGCAGACAAGAGACACAATTATTATGGAAATTACACACACACACAAACACTCAGAGGAAAACAGGGTTTTTTTGAGCAATCTTGCTCTGCTGCTCCCAGTTCAGGCCTCCAGCACCTGGCTGGCTGTCACTACTGGCAGCAGGATTTTGCCCACCTTCTTGGACAGCCACTGGAGGACATCATCCATAGTCTGTCTCGAGCAGCTTGGTGTACAGCTGGGGGTACAACTGGCTCCCAGTGCAGTGCCCTAAGGCAGAAGCATGAAAGCTGTGTCCAGCTTGGAGCTGAACAGTAAGGGAGCAGTGCAGCAGGCAGGGTGGGAAATAGCCAGGCATCCACTGTAATTAAATAAATAAAAAAAACCCAAATACCACCAAGTGTTCAAACACAAAGTGTGAAGAGGGGAAACTTAGATTAGACATTAGGAGGAAATTCTTCACAATGAGGGTGGTGAGATGCTGGCACAGGTTGCCCAGGTAAGTGTGGTTGCCCCATCCCTGGAAGTGTTCAAGGCCAAGCTGGATGGGGCTTTGAGCAACCTGATGTAGTGGGAGGTGTCCCTGCCCATGCAGGGGGGTTGGATTCTAGATGATCTTTGAGGTGCCTTCCAACCCAAACCATTTGATGTTTTTATGATTCTATGGTTGTAGAATCACAGAAATATTTAGGTTGGAAAAGACCTTTGAGATCATCAAGTCCAACCATTAACCTACCACTGCCAAGTCCACCACTGAACCATGTCTCTGTGTGCCACAATCTACACATCTTTTAAATATCTCTAGGTCTGGTGACTTGACCACTTCCCTGGGCAGCCTGGTCCAGTGCTTGATAACCCTTTCAGTGAAGAAATTTTTCCTAGTATCCAATCCAAACCTCCCGTGGCACAACTAGAGGCCATTTCCTCTTGTTCTTTTGCTTGCTACTTGGGAGAAGAGACTGACCCCCCCACCTCACTACAGCCTACGTTCAGGTAGCTGTAGAGAGCAAGTACGTCTCCCCTCAGCCTCCTTTTCTCCAGACTAAACAATCCCAATTCCCTCAGACACTCCTCATCATAAAACTTGCTCTCTAGGCCCTTCAGCAGCTTCGTTGCCCTTCTTTGGACTCACTCCAGCACCTCAGTGCCCTTGCATGGAGGGGCCCGAAACTGAACGCAGTATTGGAGGTGCTGCCTCACCAGTGCTGAGCGCAGGGGGAAACACCGTGGTTGAGGGAGTCAAACAGCGCGGGTTCCGACTCCCAGTTAACACTCGGATGCTTCGGGAGTGCAGAGGGGATGGGGCTGGGGCACCGAGGGGTTCTCCTCGGCGGCGGCTCCTGCCGATCCCAGTAGGTGGCAGTGCTCCCTCAAGGATTTGGGAGACAAGTCGGAGAACACTGAGCGTGGAAACCGGCGATTTCTTCTTTCACAGATGCGGTTGCAAAATCAAATGGAAAGGAGGGCAGAGCGCCTTTTCATGTCTTCCCTGCTTTTATCCCAGGTAAAGCTAAAAGTATTCCTCTTTCCTTTTCCTGCGTGTCTAAAAAAAAAAATACAAACCGGGAAGATTTCCCTTCAGTGCTTAAAGGTAAAAATGAATGGACCTTTAGCTCACTAGCAGGTTAGGTATGAAAAGGTACAAATGTGTTTTCGACGCTGCCAACCACTAACAATGTACAATCGCCGCTCTGTTTGGCAGTGGGTGGTGAGAGGGAACTGATGGCTAAAGTACTGCAGCTTGCACACAGATTTAGTTCTTAATCCGAGGCAAATGGATCTGTTTCTCTTCCAGCTCCAAAGATAAGTTATGCAGCTTTTTGTAAAACCTCAGGTCGTGTTATGTTTATTTTATTCCTCTTTTTTCGTAAGTGCTTTGTTAGGTTTTATTTCCACAACATGATGGGCTCTTCATTCCCTGTTCTTTGTTAGTGCCTCAAAAGTTAAGGCAAAGGCCAGAGCAGAGGTGTTTCAGTGAGGCAGAAAAAAGGACTTGCAAGAAAAATTGTCCAGATAGCAATACACCTGAGTGCTGCATACAAACCCTGCTGGAATACTACGGCTTGATGAGAGTGACTCTATCAGGAGCTAGGAAATGTTAGTGTACTGAAGGTTGGGGGTTTTTTTTAGGGTAGTTTACATGGAAGTTTCCTGAATTCAAACTTTTGTTGTGCTGCATGTATATGCAAAGGCTGTTCTCCTTGCACAGGTGAACTCCTGAAGGGGTTGGATGGTGGCATGATGCAAAGGGTGCTCTGTAACATTTCATTTGTTTTGTGAGTACCTGTATTGCTGACCAGAAAGTGCTAGTCAGGAGTATTTGCAGATGTTGCCTTTTCTCTCAAGTCCTTTGAAAGTGGCACCCAAAGTCCACTCTAGACATTTTCCTGAAGAGGCCAAGGACCTGCGAGGGACAAGGCTGAGAGTCCACGGCCAGCCAACCTCCAGCTAGGGCATGGTCTTCTCCTCCCCTGTGAACCTGGCACATGTGGCAGAGGCAGCACTGGGACCCCTAGAGAGGAAAGCCCTCTGTGCACAAAGCCAGCACACCAGCAAGGGGGACTTCCCTCACACCAGGGCAGACCATGCGCTGCTCCTGAGGCACCCCAGACTGACAGGTGAGATTGTCACCCGGACTGTGCCTCGGGATGCTTGGACACCGTTTTGAGCCTGCCAGCGTGGGTGTTGTATCATTACCTGCCTCAGACAGTCGGCTGAGGCCACGAGTTGCTTCCCAAGAGGCTGTTGAGGGGCCATTGCAGAGCTGCAACATCTGGTCAGTAGCTGATGATGCTGTAATGTGGTGCACAGAGGTTCTCACCTAGTTGTGTTAGTCACCATGTCCCTTAGCATTCCCAGCTTGTTTGCTTTGAAATAAAGAATTTTATAAACCAATAGGACAATGCTGAGAAATCTTCCTTGTGTTGGGGAACAGCTTCCTCTGAATTTCACAAACTATACCAAGTCTTTGAACTTTTTTCTGTGTGCTGGGTAATTCAATTAGGGGGAGTCATAAACAGAGAATTCTGTTTCCCTTGAAAATATTTTGGGATTGTTGTCTTGTTTTTTTAAAATATATTTCCTAGTTAAAAAGTTACAAGGCAGAGCAGAGCACTGGGTGTAAGCTGGCTTTACCAGTGGGTTTGTGTGACTGCAGCTTGTTTGTGCCATTATTTCAGAGGGGAAATGCTAAAGGATGGATGAGGCATACGGAGTTTGATCATGATACAGCATTTCTTACCTCCACGTCGCTGGCTAAAACCAGCTGAGGGCTGTGTAGATAGCTGTTACCATCTGTCGGTTGTGAAATTATTTGATCGTTTCGAGTTGTGTTTCCAAGGGGCGAGTTTCTATTTAACAAGAAAACATCAGTGAAACAGGCACTTTTGCTAATTGTTAGAGAGGCCAGAAATTGAATAGATGATGGAAACTGAATTTCTTTCTCATCTAGCTCTTGTCAACACTGTGTGAAAAATAGAGCAGGCCTCGAACTGGGAAAACAGCTTCATCAAATTTTGAACTTTCAAAGTTAATTTCATTGTGCAGGGACCAAATTGGACTTTTTTAATTTCTTGTGAAATAGGCCACAGCATCCTTTAATGAAACTTGTTAGCAGAATAACTCTTGAGATATTTAAATTATTGAATGTAAATATTTTTTCTGAGAGCAAAACCACTCAGTAGTAACTTTGGTCTGCTCATTTTATTTAAAATGATGACAGATGTTTGCAAAAAGGAGGGAAAATTCTGAAAAGTGTGATTTTATTTTTTTTCTCTACTGTTTCTAGGTGAAAAATGTGTCCCAGCTATTGCTGAATGATCATTCAAAGTCATGTTTGGGGTTTCTATGCTATTTTTTTTGCCTATAATAATTAGTAGCGTCACTCAAAATCACACCTTCAGTTGATGTTCATGTGAACTCCCTGTGATCTTTTCCAGATCACAGTGTCTCCAGATCTTGAAGTGCTTGCACCTTGTCTGTTGTTGTTGTTGCATTACAGCTGTGCCAGCAGACTTGAGCGAGGATTAGGATCCTCTTGTGAGCAGCACTGCACAAGCACATAGCAACAGCTGGTTGCTGCCCCAAAGACTTTTATAATCAACGTAATTAAGGCAGATGACATTTGGGACTGGAAGCAGGCAAATGGAGACAGAGAAACTTGTCCAAGTTCAAGATGGGGATGAAATCCAGATTTCCAGCATCCTTGTCCAGGGCCTGACTCATGACTGGTTCAGGCTTTCCTGCCCTGACCTGTTCTTCAGCATTTGGCAGTTGGGTGGACTTCTCCTCTGGCCTTGCCTCCCATTTCACACCCCCTTTTTGGGAAGCCATCTCCTCTACAGTCAGACTGGAGAGGAGATGGCTGTAAGGAGAGGCCAGACATCAGAGGAGATGGCTCAGGGGCCAGCTCACCAGACTTCGAGCTGAGACCTATCACTAGCAGTTGCTAGAGCCAGATGCTTTTTGGGGTAGAGAAGAAGCCCACAGCAGGCAGTTATGAAATGGCTTACCCCTGGCAAAGTTTCCTTTGAACTGCTGTCAATTAAAAGATGACTTGTGGCCTCAAGCACTACTTTAAAAAAAAATATTTATTATTTAAATTCTAGATGTTCTTGTTACTCAGACTTGTTTATGTTTGGTCTGCCTAATTTAAGCTAAAACAGCTCCTCAGGGCAGAGTTCTGATCTTCTTACATTTGTAAATTACCATGTACCCCCTAAAATTGTACAGATTGTAATTAAAAAAAATAGCAGCACTGGGTCTTTCTGGTTTTAAGCAGCCATTCCCAATATTTCCTTCTCTTTTTGGTGCTGGTAAGGCACACTGCTTGGGTTGAAACCATCTTCGTCCCAGAGTTTAAAAAAAATAAGAAAACTGTGTTTGGAGGAAACCAAATCCTATTCAAAGGGGTGAGGACTATCTTTGGGATGCCTGTATCCTTGTTTCTGTGGCTTTTTTGGTTTGTGCCCCTGAGGCTCCAAACATTGCTCAGCAGTGAAATTCAGGATGACAAGTCAGACTTTCCTCTGGGATAACTCAGGCTGCTTCCCTGATGGCCAGGGAGACCTCGGGGGCTGGTCCAGAGGCACCTGGCAGAGAAGACGAGTGTTGCGGAGAGCTTGTGAAACGGTGTGAGCCCCTCAGGGCAGAGCCCTGGGAAGCCCACAGCTGTGCTTCCCACCTTCTCCTGGCATGGGGGTCAGCCAGACCGAAACCAGCGCGTGGTGGGGCAGGTGGGCATCTCGGCTCCTCCTCAGAACGGGGGGAGGACACGCAGCTCACATAGGGTTTTTCTAAAGCCGGTGTTTTTGGTGGTCCTGATACCATCTCTTCTGGTGTGTGGGGTTGGTGTGCGGGGGTTTTAGGAGCAGGAGAGGGACCCCAAGGGTGGCCAGCTCCTGTGAGATGCTGCTGGAAGCTCCCCTGGCTCCAAAACTCTGTCCCGCCTCTGGCCGAGTCTGAGTTCCTCAAACACAAGGGCTGCCCCTCTGCCATTGACACATTCAAGGGGGGGAAACGAGCTGCTCTAAGGCTTCAGGGCAGGAGAGAGGACCTGCCTGAGCAGGGCTTTCCCTGCAGCCTGTAGGGACAGGGCAGGCTGTCCCCCCGCAGCGCCTGGAGGTGCCCGCTGGAGCAGCCCCTGAAAGGCCAGCGTGGAGCGGGTGTGGAGCTGCAGATGGAGGCCCCTGCACCAGGGGAAGAGTGTTCTGGAAGCAAGATGGCCCTCCGAGGGCAGCCCAGGCTGCTCCTGAGGGACTGCAGCTCCTGGCAGGGTCTGGGGCCAGGGCTCCTGGGGATGCAGGGCAAGGCTCTGGGGAATCCTTATCCCCGAGGAAGGAGTGGCGGAAAACAACCAGTGGCGGACTCACCCTAAACCCCATCCCTGGTGCCTCTGGGGAAAAGGAGGTAGAGAAATGGGGAACCAGGTGATTTGGGGTGGGGGTAGCGGATGTAAAGCCCTGCTCTGTGTGTTGCCTGTGCCCTGTGTGCGTGTGATTAGTGACAACTTAAATCGGTATTTTTTTCCTCAAGTTGAGTCTGCACTGCCTGTGGCCACAATTGTTGAGTGATCCCTCCTTGTCCTTTCTATGCCTGAGCTTCTGGTTGGACTTTCTCCTCCTCACCCCATGGTGGGGGAGGAGTGAGCAGCCCCCTGGTTCTTTGTTCTCCTCTGGGCCCAAACCACGATACCTGCAGCTCGCAGGGCTCTTCCCTCAAGCCTGTTCACAGCTCCAGAAAGTGCTGGGTTTGTAAACTGGATTTGTGCAAGCAGTTAGAGCAAATTTCTTGCAAAACATGCTCTGTGTGGCTTAGTGCACGCTACGGGGGCATGTGCTGAGAGTGAAACCGGCTGCTTCTGAAAAGGAGGAGGTACCGCTGCACCTGCGAGACCTGTGGCCCTGATACAAGGTGTGCTTACTGTCAAGAAGGGTTTGGCACCTTTATTATAACCCCTTTGGGTCATACACCTCCACCACAATGTTGTGGGTGTTTTTTTTTCTCGGAGCAGGACCAAAAAAAGAAGTTTCTCATGGCAAGATTAGATTGTTTTGACAAGGTAGCTTGAGTTACGTTTCACAGTGCTTGTCTAAATGTTGATAACCTATCTGTGAAGTAACTGAGGAAGCTGCATTACAGCTACCCAAATGCTGTGAATTAAAAAAAGCCCCACAACCACAACAGAAAAAACCACCACCCAAATCCAACTCTCTCTGGTTTGGCCTTACTGAGACAAATTAAGATAAACAAAACCTCATGTGAACTCTGGCCTAACCCTTCTCCCCAGGTCTGGCTAAGATTGAAGATGAGTCATTTACTGTGGCATGATGGTGAAAATGAACATCTGGATTGGGTTTCTAGCATGCAAAAAAAGCCACACTCTGCACACTACAGTCCTGTGCGCTGAAGTAGGATGAAACATCAATTTTTTTAACAGTGGGTTGCTAGAGCTTGTATCCATCTTTCTTCATCTCTCTCCCTCTCCTACAACCCCACAGACCAGACTAGGAGAGGTCAAGTAGAGGATCTCGTACCTCAATGTGTACTATTAAGCATCCTCTGAGGAAAGTAAGGACACTCTCTCCCTGCTTAAGGAGTAGTTCTCAGATGCTTCATCACAGATGGCTGAAACTTAATTTTCAGTTCACTGGGTGTGTTAATTCTACCCTGTTTGAACCAGAAATATGTTTGTTTAAGTATTTTATCTGAAATTTCACTTTTGGAAGTTCGCCTGGTAGCATTTCAGAACTAATTCATTTGGTGATTTGTTTCATTTGGGAGCTAATTATTGCAATTTTATCATATTCCTTGATGTCAGTTATCAGAACTATACTGATGTAACTGATAAGTAATACAAATAGTACAAACCCCAAAATGAATCACTTAAAACATTTTGACATTAACTTCTCTAATTTCAAAAATCCAAAATCTGACCTCAAAATGCTGACATGTTCTGAGATAAAAATGCCTAACTTAATTTTTACTTCATTTCAGTATCTTTTCAATGGGACTTTTATTGAGATCATTATTAAAAATATTAAATTGGGCAAAGCCTTTATTTTTTCATTAGAAATTCACTCTTAAATTCTGTTGCCACTACCCCGTGCCTGCAGCAGAGCTGCTTATGTGAGGTACATGTCTCCATCAATTCTGGATGAGAGGCCTTTGCCTGGGTCTTTGAGAAATATTAAAGGCAACATCCTGTTAAGAGTTTGATTTTATACCACAGCAAATTTATCTTGTTGTGTCTTTATTTTCTCAGACCTGTCTGGGCTCCAGCTCTTCTCATTAGGAGTAAATGTTCAGATACTGTGTAAGCTGCTGCCTACTTACATGTCATACCTGCCTGAGCCAAGCCAAGAGGGATTTATGATACTGCTATTAAATATGGTTTGAGATCCTAAGACATAGATACGATGGTGGAGGGAACTAAGAGAAAGCTGCCATATTTCCAAGTCCCTTTCATCACTTCTCCTGAGAGGGGCGTGGAAAGATCTGAAGAAGGGTTCAGAGGAAGAGAAGGTTAGGAGACAGGGCAGTAAGCTTCTAGGTTTAATGTTGAATATGGTGGATCTTGAGGTCATTTTAATTTCTAGCGGTGGCGTGTTGCACGCCACATAAATCACCAGCCTGTGGGAGGGCAGCCAGGCGCTGCTGTCAGGAGGAGATGGATGGCTGGTGGGGAGAGGTGGCCTTACAGGTGGGCCCGGCTGGGCCACACGCAGGCGCAATGGGCAGCTGAAACTGCTCTGTGGCTGCACTGAGGAACCTGCATCCTGCTAGCAGGATGAGGGTGCAGGTTTGTTCCCAGGGACCTGCTTTGCTGAGCAGACATGCTGCTTTGCTTTGCACCAATGCATAGCTCCATTTGAATTTATTTACTTTTTATAACAGCAGGAAGCATCGAAACTGTGCCCACCTTGCTCACCCTGAGGTAAGCACTAAGCCATCACGGGCAGGTGAGAAGTGCTTTGCTTTGAATCTGCAGTTTCTTACCTCCCAGTGCTCAACCAAATCTCTAGGGTGGCAAGGGCTGACCTCAAAAGCCTGAGTGGGGGCGCTGCCAGGGAGAGGAAGATGGGTGAGGCCAAACAAGCCTCCCTGCTGGGTGACTGATGCTGCCAGTGTCCTGGCAGGATGTGCACAGGAACAACACAAAGCTGCTCACACCTTGTCTCTCTGGAGGTCCACCACCCCTTTTGCAAGCCTAGCATCCAGAAACCCTTTTCCTCACCAGATTGAGAGCTGGGGTAAAACCTTGGGTGGCTGAAGCTTGCAGATGGCCTTCACAACTCTCAGAAAGCGCTGTCACTGGCCTTGTGTGTGAGTCTCCTTGTCACGGGGCAGTAGCAGGGTGGCACGGCTGTACTTCACACCATCACATCCCTGATCGTCCCCTCCTGTCTCCGCACTCCGTGCCCTGCGCTGAGCAGAATAGCAGAGTGAAGATAATTATCCTCATTTATATCAGTTAAGGTCTCAGCCCACTCTTGAATTTACTTCATTAGGACTCTAGGCTGAATATATTTTCATTTCTCCTACCCTAGTGCCTTGCTGCAGTGTAACTGAAGCATCCCTTTTTAGTGTACTAAAGTACCAGAGTTGTCTCTTCTCATTTCTTTTAATCTTCTTCAGCTTTCTCTTCCTCCCCTTCGCATTTCTCCTTCTTCCTCTCCCTTTTGCAAGTTGTTTACCCACTATCACCCAGCCTTTCATGGTGGGTGTCATCTGGATTCATCAGCCACTAGCAAGGAAAAGGCAACAGGCAGGGCTTCCTGCTGCACTTGGTACATTGCTTGGTCTGTGTCTCAAGCCCTAATCTCACTGCAGGGGACATGTGCCTCTCCCTCTTCCCCCAGCTATAGCAGCTCAGAAGGTGAACTTAAGCCTGCACAGGGTAAGTGGTGCTTTTGGTTGAGGGAGGATAAAAAGCTCCCACTGCCTCTAGGGCCAGGATAAAAAAGCAGGAGAGGTGAGAGCCAAAATGTGAAAAGTACTAAAGCAGGTGGGCACATTGGGAGTTGCCCATTGCCCTTGGCTGGGCGAGGTGACTCTGTGCATGGTGCAGTGCAGCCGTGCGGATCCTACCCTGACAGGGTCAAAGGCGGCGTAGAATCATAGAATCATAGGACTATTCAGGTTGGAAAATTTTAAGATGCCTTTTAAGGGTTGCTGCATCTCATACCTTTGGCCTCTCCAAGCGAGAGGTGAGGAGGTTGTTGGGACGTGGCTTTCGTGGCCGTGAGCAAGAGCAGCAAGCCCAGAGGAGGCCACCTCATGCAGGCAGCCCATCCTCCGTGGCGTGACTGCTGTGGCCACAATGCTGGTGCCTGTGTGTCCACTATCTCCCTTCTCCTATTCCTGTGCCTGTGAGACTCTAGTTCTCACCCTGTGGTGAGTGGTGGGTCAGCTTGGAATCTCACCAGCTGCATTTCAGTGTCTCCCATGCCACTGACAGCATCGGGGTGGGTGCCAGGGCCGTGGGATCTGTTCTCAGGGAAGGGGACACTGCGGTGGTTATTGCCAGGCTTATCAGGGTTTGCCTCATTTCTGCCATGACACTGGTACCTCCTCCCGTTCATTTTCATTCAAGGCTCGGTGCTCCCTCTGCTGGGAATAGTAAACAGGTGAAAACATAAAATGGGCAGAAATGGCCTGGAAAATAGTAACACAGTGTTGCACTTTCTGCTCGGTCACACACCTGCATAGCTGTAGCAGCAGCATAGTCATGACCACTGACTGCCTGTGGACATACAGAGACACAGGTGGGATTTTTTAAGTCTTTCCTGTGAGTCTAGGCTTTAAAAGATATGTAGGGCCTTCTTTCATGGCAGCCTGACTTTAATATAGCTTGTCCAGCCTCTCTCTTTTCTCCT
>NW_009951951.1:721792-730186 GCF_000747805.2 Chaetura pelagica | reverse complement strand
CCTTCCCCAGCCTCTCTATTTGCTCCTAATGCAGGACTTTTTCCAAAGCCTGACCCTAAACTCAGGATTTTGGGGACTCTTAGAAGCTCCTAGATATGAAGGATTCCTTCACTGGGAGTAACCCAGTGGTAGAGATTGTCCTTTTCATGTAGCACCAGTTCTGCATTACAGCACTAAAAATACCTGTTTTGAACAAGGGGAAACGGCAAGGTTTAAATGTGTGTGCTTGTGTGGTGCACAAGCCTGTGCCTGCATGTGTGCTAGCAATGGACTCGGAGAAAGTGTCTGCCAAGCTCTTCATCCATTTTGGAGGTGATGGCAGCATGTTTGCTTCTATAGAGAGCTTTATAGACTTGCTTTCCATCAATGGGCAGCCCTGACTGCATTAATTCCTCCCATTGAAACAAATGAGTCGGTGGCTGGATCTGACTGCATGGCTTTCAAGGGAATTCATTCTGTATCTTTCATGTTAGCGGTATCTGTGAAAAACAGGAAACTGTTTTCCCATCTCATTCACATAATAGATAAGATGAGAAATTAGCTGCTGGATGAGCATCCCGGGGGCTGTTCATTTTGTCACAATAAATAAGGCTCTGCTGCTGCTGCCTCCCGTGCTCACGCACCACCCCCCCACACACACACGTGCGTGCACGCTCACGCTCACACTGTCTCTCTCTGAGGATCATCTCACTTGAGAACAGCTCTGCCTCTTTGCTACAGGCTCCCTGAGTTGGAAAGGTTTTCCTCTCTCAACTTCTTTTCTCTCTTGCTTTCTCCTGCAGCTGCTGCCTGTGGAGTGCCTGGGCTCCCCGTGGCTGGCTGCATGCACCCCAAATGAGGAAGGTTTAGATGGGGGATGAATTTTCACCAGTACAATATGGTAGATGACCCTCCTTCCTTGCTTCTCTTCCCTCTTCCATGCCCAGGGGCACAGGGATCAGGGAGCACTGACAGGTCAACGTGGAAAGCTGAGGGTTCGCCTCAGCCAGTGACACCTTCTCATGGGCCTCTATGGCTTGACTGCAATGATCTTCCTCAGCCTGATGGGGACCACGTTGTCCATTTCCACAGCTCCCTCCACAGGCGGTCACCCACGCTATGGCCGGATATCACTGGAACCCGTGGGTGTCAGGCAGCACCAGGTCTTGAAATTTGCTTTTTCAACCACCTCACATTTTGCCAACTTTTGGACAGTAAAATGAAGCCAACATGAGGTAGAATTAATCATGTTCAAGAGGTGCAGTGAGTGTTCAGGACGAAACGAAAGCGCTCCCAGAGGGACGCTGGAGAAGCAGAGGGTGCTTTTGCCCTCCAAGTTATCTTCCTGCAGACACGACCTGGGGGCAAGCTCACAGCCTTGGAGCAAATTTGAAAAAAGGAAAAGTGTAGGCAAAGCAGAGGTGGTGGTTGGTTTTTGTTTTGTTTTGTTTAATGTTTAGAAAACTAAAGAAAAGGAAATCAATTATGAGGCCTACCTGAATTTTATTTCCTCACCAAAAACCAAATTACTCAGCAAACTTATCGCTTGCTATTGCAGGCCTTGGTATTAAAGAAAACAATCAGGCCAGCAGGATTAATCTCTGACAGCTGCCTTATCTTTAACTTGCACCTTTGTTATTTTCTGATGAGCTTCTCTTTTTTTGCTGCCACGTTGTACCATACCTCACTGGTTCCTTTCATTTTATCATCAAGCAGGAGCGGAGGACCTTTCAGTTTATTAAAAAACCTTTATTTGTGAAGAACAAAGAGGGGGGAAAAAAGGCAAACAATGAGGTCAGACAATCTCCTTCTTGCCAGGAGTCACTCACCTGTTATTTAGAGTGTTATCAGTTAGAGGAGACTTGCATCATTGAAAATCAGTCCCCGACAGCATACTCTGTTAATGCACACACCCGCACGGCCGCATACACACAGACACGTACGTGCATGCACACAAAAGCCCCTTACAATTGACTTGTACCAACCTCCAGACAAGGTCCTCTCCTGCCAAGGCTATAATAATTTCACCAGGGGAAGTTCCTTTTTTGTTCTGGCTCGGGTGCTGCAATCAGGGGCTGTGGCACAGGAATACAGCCTTGACTGTCTAGCTGCATGAGGCTGCTTGCACCACGAGCAGTGTCCTCTGTCTCCCGGGAAGGCCTCCTGTCCTGGCCGGCCTTGTGCTCTCCTGGCAGATACTGAGACAGAATGTGACTTTGAGATTTGCTCTCAAACAGTAGCCTTTCTCTTCTGCTGGGGTTGTTCCTTTGCCTCAGGTAGCACCCAAAATGACTTTGTCAAGTAGGAATATGTATTTCCCAACTGCAGTCCTTAGTGTCATGCAGATGCTGCTGATCCTTGTGATGCAGGAAATGGCTCCTCCCTTTGTCCTGCTGGTCGGTTTTGCTGTGGAAGTCTTCACAGAAGCTGGTAGGGCAAGATGAGCTCTGATTGCAAATGTAGAGCTGGTTTCCTGCTCTTCATATAACAAGTCCAGCTTGCAGTTGTTTTCCACTTAATTTCCTCCCATCAAGTTCATGTCCTTGTAGGACATGAGCTCAGAAATGAGTATTTGAGTTAGTGACATCACATTCGTCCTACAGGGCTGAGAGCTGCACCTATAAAAACTGAGTTATGAAACCAGAGTTCTCTTTCTGGAGTTTAAAGAGCAAGCCAACTTTGAAGCTGTCTTTAAGGAAGAACTTTTTAAAGACATTAAGATTATTAGTGACTATTTTATGACAGTTGCAGTGGATTATATGCTCAGTAAAGTCATTGTACTCATACCTCATCTTGATGTGTGTGTTATACATGTGTCAGTCCTATTTATATTGTGTAGGTGAGCTGGGGGCTACTTTCCCATAAGTTTATGGTCATGGTGGGCAAAGTCTCTCATGAGAGAAGGAAGAGATTGAGTCTGGGATGGGGACTCAATTACAAATGTGTCATGAGATAGTTTTAAACAAGACTGAGAAGGAATGGCTTCAAGCTGGTGATTTTAAGTCTTTTAAAGCTGTTTCTGAACAGCTGAAGGCTAGCCAAAGACTATGTGCATGGTGCAAGAGCTGTGGAGGTAATGCCACTGAGAATTTTTTCGGTATTTAAAAAAAGATAACCAACAACTAACCAATAAATAATCATATTAAAATGGTGTTACTCAGCCCCCACAAAAATTAAAAAGGCCTGGAACACAAGTGTGAACCTATGGATAAATACCTCTACCTTACTGTGTCCATGGGATCACAGACGTAGTCTTGTATATTATGAGAGAAGACATGATGATCTAGCAGTATAAGTGCTTTACTGGCAGGAGTTTAAATTGGTCTGCTGTAAATCACACTGCCAAGAGTAGTGCATGGCATTCTTGTCCTTTGCCTCTCCTCTGAACCAGAGGGGGAAGCAGATGGTAGAAACTGTTTCTTCCAGCACTATGCCAATCCCCATCCTAGGGAAAAAAACCCTCTGCTGCCTGTTTGAGGCAGTTTTCTGTCTCCTTCACAAAACTGGAGAGGAAAACTGCTCCAACAAAGCTTTTCTAGAGGTAAAGAAACACAGTTCCCAAGGGCTCACATCTGCCCTTTCCTGGTTAGATGCTTTGAGGAACTGGGTGTCTCTCATTTTCTGGATCTTGGGGTGAATTCTGCAGTTTATTTTGCCCCTAATTTTGTCCTGTGAGCTCTAGGAAGGAAGTCTTCTCTGCGACACATGGCTACCAAAACTGAAGGTCTACAATTGTCATTGCATACCCAAAAGCAACCATAAATTGTGTCTGGTTTATTAAATAGAAATATGCAGAAACCTCAAGCTGGGAGGAATATAAATGTCCGTAAAAGGAGTAGATGTGTTTCCAGGCTGGATATACACAAAGAAACGTTTTTTGCAATCAGGATCTGTTTACCTCTGTGTGTATATATGTACATACATGTGCCTTTAGACAGAATCAGCTATATAATCTGAGACCTTTAGTTATTTTCAGCAATTTGCCTGTCTTTTTCTAGGTATTTCCATTTCTTCTCCAGAAGCATTATTCAGTTTGACGGCTCAGTTCAAATCTGCAATGTACAAACCCAGCTGAAAAGAACCTGAGAAAATGAGCAGAGACAGCCACACAAAGGGAACATGGAGGAGACTAAAATCAGAAGAAAAAGAAAGGTAGGATGATACTTTGACAAAGGGGCGTTTGGGATCTGGTGCTGTTGTGGTTTGTTATTGTACTCCACAGAATCATTGCTGTTGGTTGATTATTCTTTCTTTTATTTTGTTGACAATGTGTCTTGGTCTGTATCTATCTTTTCCTCTCTAGACCACTGGCAATCACATACTGCAGTGAACTCTCCATATGAGCTTGAAGGACATGTCAGGCCCCAAGAACCCCCTTGCAAGGAGACTAGTCAGTGGCATCCTGTAGCATGGGCTACGGGAGGTAACCTGCCTTACACCATTTTGTTTGACCATACCTACCCAATTCTTTCCAGTGCAGCAATACTCTATTATTGTATTTCCTTCCCTGGCTCTCCAGTAAACAGCACTGGCCTGAAGCAATTATAATTATTTATTTGATTTCATTTATGCTGTGCACAATCTTAGATTGCATTAGCTACAGTTAAAATAGAAACAAATCAAAACTCATCCCCTACTGAATTATACTGTCATGACAACAATGAAAGTAAAAGTGTCTCCATCAAAACCTCCCTTTTTAACCCACCCTAATATATTAAACTAAAGCTTAACAAAAGAGACAAGTTTTGCAACATGCCCTGAAGGTTCACCACACAAGGAAGGAAATTCAAGAGCTGTTGGCCTTCTTCTGCTGAGAAAAAAAAAAAAAAAGCCATTTCCAAATGTGCTGCTCCAGGGAGTGTCTGTTCAAATGCCTCGGCTCATCTCAGTGGTGGACGTAGAGCTTGTAGGCAGAGGGAGTCTCTGGGGATGGGCAGGTTCAAATCACAAGGAGATTTAGAAACTAAGGCCTGAATTGCACCTGGAAATGAACTGAAAATTGGCGCAGCCTGTGTACCATCTGCGCTCTATGGTTTGTGTCTGAAATGTGGATATGTAAGCAGGCAGCTGCATGCTGCAATTAGCTTAAGTTTCTGAGTGGTCCTCAGACGTGGAGCTGAGCAGACCACATGGCAGCAATCCAGTCTGGAGATGAGAAAAGCACAGACAATGGTGGCACAGTCCAACAGGACAAGAGGTTGAAATCACCTCACCAAGCAGATAGGAGAAGGGGAAATAAGCACTCATAGCTCCTGCTGCTGCTGGAACATTCAAAAGCATCTGGAAATCCAGGAGGCCTTCTCCAGCCGGGCAAAAAAGGGGAAGGGTTCCCCCTCCATCCAGATGGTGAACATCACTTTTGCCATCTCCCCCAGTTATTTCCTGCCACCATTATGGTTTTGAGTTCATGTGCAGTCAGCTCTTGTCTTTCCAAACCTGGATTTGGATTGAGCCTGAGGTAGCCAAATGTCTGCAAAACCTGAAGTCCCATGAAATAGGAGTCACAGAGCTGAACATTGTGAGCATTTCAATGGAACTGTTTTCCAACACTGTGATGCTTCCTTTGTGAGTATCACAAGCCCTCTGTGGAAAAAGTAATGAAATAACCCTCTAATAACCCAAAATACATGCAATTTTTAATTCTGATGTCAGAACTTCTTGACTATAAACTAGGTGGGTGCAATATAGAAGTACTCTGAGGTGTAAGCCTTGTTATGGAAGAGTCTCTCTAAATTTTGCCTCAAAGGGAGTGGTGTCCTTGCTGCAGTGAACAAAACCTCTTGGAGGCCTGTGATGATGATCACATCTAGGATTCAGAAGTGTGGTGAATTTGAGCTCTAGTTATAGGAGCAAGAAAGAGTGCAGAGACTTTTCTGAGGGAATTTTTGGGAGGAAAATGGTGGCTCAAAGTGGGAAGCTGAGGTTGGAGCTTTATTGTTGGCCAAGAGCTGCACCAGTCTGAGAGCCCACATATACTATACTAGGAGTGTATGGAAGGGATGCCAAACTGACTGATTAAATTACAAGATGACAACTGCAGTAGCACAGACACAGTGGGTCTCATCTGTCCCTGTGTTGCTTGGGTTTTAGGCTGGTGTAACTTTTCTGAGGTGACTTCTCTCTGTTGAGGCATCCCGGAGCAATGCATTACCCTGGAGCTATGTGACAGCACAGCCAATGTTGTTTCCTGAGGGACAGAGGGTAATTGTGCTTCTGGGGGTGAATGAGTAAAATCACCTCAGAATTTAGACAACAGTGTAATCTAATGGCAGTCACTCATTAGCTAAAAGGAGTTTTATCAACAAAACAACAAATGTGGAAACTCAGACAAATTCAGAAGGGTAGCAGATTCCAGATTTTTGAGACTGTCAGGAGTGGTAATAGAGAAATGCACCTTATTATATCACCTAGGTGTGAAAGGCTTGGTTTAAAGTTGTATTTGTTCACTGTGCTAACTGAAATGGAGGGTGTACTTTTGTCCAGCAAGTGTTGAATGACCAGCCCAGCATGGGATGCCCTGCTTGATTTTGTTCTGACACACCCAACATCCTGAGGACTGGCAGCTAATTTCAAATTGGATGGCTTTGGTTGTTAATGGTGTGTAAGAGAGAATAGCAGCACAGACTGAGATTGTTGCTGACAATTCAAATAATGGCCTTTTTGCTAGTGATCTGTGCACATTTGCTCTTGAGCTGCTGAGAGAGAACAGCATGGAGAGGTTACTGGGAGGCAGCTTGCACAGTTCCCTCTTGAGTAGAATGGTGAGGGAGACTTGCACTTCAGATTTCTGCTCACTTTATATCTGCTTTGATTTTGTTCAGCTTTTATTTTGTTCCTTGCACAAAGTGCACCTTGATTCAGTTCTACTAGTTTGTATTTATCCCTAGGAGAAGGCCAATGCAATAATGTCAGTGTAATTGTCTGCATGACAGATTTGGTAGTCTTTATTTTAAAATTCTGTTTTGGAGCTGTGTGACCTTCTGAAACTTTGGGGGCATGCTGTCTTACCAGGATACCTACCTGCCCAGGTGTCCCAACACATTAAATCACTTGACCATCACAATTCAAGTTTTCTATGGCTTGTCCCATTGACCATGCCAGTCTGTCTTGAGGGCTTCCATCCTCTTGCTTGTCTTCCCATGCTGCACTGAGCATCACTTAGGTATTTTCGTTCTCAAGGCCTGACTCCCCAGCTAGCACACTGCTGGGTCACCACCATCTCTTGCATACTCATGAAATGTCTGCTTCCATCTCCAGTCAGACAATTTTCTGCTCTCTATTGCTCGTTTGTTAAATTTTAAAAAAAGGGCCTCTGTGTTTTCTTCTCTGTTGCCTTGTTAAAGTTTAGAACAAGAGACTCTCTGTTTTCTTTCCTGCTGCCTTTTGTGCTCAAGATGCATCCCCTGCAGCAAAATCCAAACTTGCTTTATTACTGCTGTCCGACCCGCCTTGAAACTATCCTTTATAATGGTATCTACAAAAGGCCGGACAACTGCTTGTGGATGTGCTGGAGTAACTGCCTGTCCAGCTGACTACCATTTTCCTGTTATTTCCTTGTATTTCCTTCCTGTCCACATTTGCCTGGGGTCTTTTTTTCTCCCACTAAGCCTCATTTCTACATAGTTTCGACCATTTTCTGTGCTGTGCTCATACGCCACATGCCACAACGCGAACCTTGTCTGTGGCTTGGCCTCTTGGACATGATGGTGGTTTGTATCAGGTGGAGATGTACTGCTGGGAGAGAAGGGGATCCCCATGTTGCCTGCTGTTAGCCCTGGTTAGTGTGGGACGTGTTCCTCACTGCCCCAGCATGGCTGGGCAGCCTCCCCGGAGCCCAGCCCTATGTATTTTTGAGATAGTCTGCAAAATCTGGAGGGCTTTTGCAGTGAGGAAATGCCACACTGCAGCACAAAAAGGTGTGGGGTCAAGTCTCTCCCTGATGCAAAAGGACAAAATGCCATCCCAGCTAATGGACCTTCAGGAAAAAAAATGAGCTCCTGTGACAGAAAGGGAAGGGAAGGCATTTGTTTGGAGCTATGGGCCAAAATATGTTTAAAAATATAACTGCATTTTTTTTTGCACCTCAATGGAATACAGAAATTCTGTAAAAAGTATTTTAAAGATGAGTACTAGTTAAGTAGCCCCCAAATAATAACTTTTTTTTTTTTTTTCCTGTGAGCTTTATATTTCTCTTAAGTTAAATCCATTAGTAGATTAGGTTTTGCCAGCTTTATTCATGGATATTTGATCCTTGAATCCTTTCAAGAAAATCAATGCCTGAGCTTTCCAGCTAATTAGCATAACACTAATAAAATGTAGCACGAGGCCAGGATCGCCGAAACTCCACACTTGGTCTTACAGAGTCTGCCGGGAAGGTCAACAAGTACCTCGGGCAGGGGGGCTCTGGGGGGGGGG
>NW_009951951.1:706422-721612 GCF_000747805.2 Chaetura pelagica | reverse complement strand
CGAGGAGAAGGGGGCTCGGGGGTCCTGGCGGGGAGCCAGGGTTGCCGGAGGTGGAGGGTACCCTGCCATTCCCCAGCGTCCTTCAGCCTCCCTCTCCAGGTGTTTGCCCCAACCCCCCGCACTGTGTGGGGAGTAAACCTTGCTAGTTTTCCCCTTCACCCTCTTTTCCCCGTGAAATCGTGCAGCTCACTGGTGTTTCTTATTTGTTGAGCGAAAATCGTTTAGGTGACTGAGAAGCTTAAGCTAAAATATGTAACAGGCCCTGATAAATCACTGCAGTAATGGCAATGCAGCAGCTTGCAGAAATGCTAGGGGTAAATATTTTTTTCTTTTCCATCCAGTCAGCTCAGGCTGACACATCTGTGGTTGCAAAGGTGTCAACAGAGAGAGAATTATTTCCCTGTGTGAAAGAAACCTGAGAAGGAAAAAAAAATTATGGAGGAAGGGATAAGAAGCTCCTTTGAGTAGTTTTTTTTCCTGCTGTAAAGGCAAAAACAATTCCCCTTGCTTTGTTTTCTTGTCTGGATGTGACATTTTACACCGTTCACTCTCTGTTCTTTCTTATCCCATTTTAAAGGCTGTGGCTATCTCACGTAAGAATTTCTGTGGCAGGCTGTTAGCTGTGCCACAGGCTGCCAGTGTGGGCAGGCAGCAGCAGCTCTGTCCTCAGGGCTTCACCCTTGCAGTCCCACAACACTCTCAGGAGGGTATCAAGTGATTTCTCGAGAGCTAATGCTGATTGCTCGGGAGTTAATGCTGCTTTATTGTAGAGCAGATTCCACGCTCTCAGCTTTTTGCACCCTTTGGCTCAAACCCTGCTGTCCTGGTGTCTCCCTGCACAACAGCTCAATAAGGCCTTTCCATTTGTATGAACCACTGGAGGCTGAAAGAACTTTGCAAGTTCACTAGAAGTGAACAGCAAAGTAACTTTCATTAGAGATAAAAATATTAGTTACTGGTGACTGATAGAACAATATCACTAGATGGGTTTACAGGAGTGATTCTGGAAAAGAATTGAAAGTGCATGGTAAGCCTGTGTTTGCTACTGCAAATCTTGGCTTGAGAATGACTACAGGTTTTGTTGCCTTTTGCCTCTTGTAGGTGCTTCATCCGTGGGAGTATGTTGTCCAATGCTCTTTTCTTGAGAGCTGATACTTAATGTTTTGGTTAAACACCTAACAGTAGTTGAGCTGATGCAAAAACGTTCAGGTTATTCAAAGCTCCTGAAGACTGTGAGGAACTTCAGAGTAGCTTGATAAGTTCACCTGGGATTGCTCAGAACCAAATACAAATGGTGAAAAAAAGGTGAAGGACATCTGTGGAAACAGTTTGAATGCATTGTAGGTGCTAGTGGGGCCTCCAGAAAAAAATAATGCAAGTAATGTGTTGGAGTCCATAAGATTAAAAAAAAATCAGCCTACCTTGTGTAATTATAGTGTCTTCAGCTAGAGAAGGAAAGTTAGTCTATCTTGCAAAACTCTACAGTCCACCTAATAAAAGAAAAAAGAAAAAGAAAATCTTGAGAAGAAAGGATCTGCAACATGAAAAGACTGAACTTCGGGTGTGGAAGTTGTAAGAGATATGGAAAAAAAACCTTGAAGAGAGGGGGGGAAATGTGTGAAATACAGAGGAAACCAGAGACTTGTAAGATGCTCTGTCTTGGTTTGAGCCAGGATGAAGCTAATTTTCTTTTTGCTGCTTTTTTTCTTCAGTAAGTTCTCTCTTAACTAGCAGCAAGTTTTCCAGCTAGTGGACTGATAACACTGGAATGTTTATTTTACAGCTGAGATGCCAAGGTCACTTTGCTCTACTTGTTGATCTGCAGCCTCAGATGCTGAGGGAGCAGAAGAGTCTTATCTGCACCCCTCCTGCAGGGAGGAGTGGACTAGATGGACAGCAAAATTGACCAAAATCTTCCATTACAAATGTCTATGTAAGGTCAGTGTAAGGTCAGAGTCAACTTCCTTCCTACTTCTTTTTCCCTTCTTTTCCATCCATGGCTGGTGTCCAGGGAGGACTCTGTCTGTCCATCACCGTTGATCCTCAGGCTCATATGTTCCTGATCCTCACACCTCTCCCCTCAGCTCCTGTCTGCTCTGCTGCTCTCTCCAGCAGCTCCGGGACATTTTGGGACTGCTCACAGCTCAGGAGATGCCAGGGGAGTTGCTGGGGGTGGAGGGAGGCAATAGGGTTTTGCACATTCCTGAACACACTTGTATATAACTGTATATATTTTATTTTATCATTAGTATTTAATTAAGGCTGTCTACTTTAGTTCTCAATCTGGAAGGTCTTTCTCTTTTAATTCTCTCTCTCTCCTTTCCTACCTGGGTGGGAGGGGATCAAGAGCATTGTTGTCACTGCTTTAATTGCCAATCCTCAGCTAAACAGTGACAGTGCTCTCAGAGATGTGTGACCCAGAGGATGCCTAAAGGGGAAGGGAAGCTGCACTCTGCATGGTATTAGAGGTGATTTAATCTAATCCTAATGCTCCATGGCATAGCTCAGAGACCCACTGTCTGGCTTTAAAGACATTTTCCAAGTGGCTAAGTTATTTCATAACTATGTTCTGTGAATTGCTTTGCCTTGTCATTGGGACTGCAAACACTGGTCACTTGTGGAGATCTGATACTTGCCTCCACTGCTAATCTGTTTTGGGATTAAGGCTCTATATCAGACCTCTAAGTGTTCTCAGTGAATAAATTCCATAAAGGTTCCTAATGTCCTGTCATGTAAATGTCCTTGAAAATTGCCCCGGGGACTTTTGCCCACATTCTTGGCACTTTCTCCCAGTGCACGTGTCACCATTTGAATAAGCAGGGAAGTCTGTATGAGAGGATGTGGATCTGGATCCAGTGTGTGCTTTTAGAGAAAAGAACCTTTCCCCGATGAAAGAAAATGTGTGTGGCTGGTACAGTGTCAAAGCGCTGAGCAGTACATTTTCTGAGCATGAAACATATTGACAAAAATTCCCTGTCTCGCTAGATGGGATTATGATAAAGTGCTGTGGCTTCATCACTGTTCCTGCCGTGCAGGGTTTTCGTTCGTTGGTTTGTTTAGGTTAACATTTGTAACATTGCTCAAAAGCAATTCTCTGCTTGCTCCTGATTCAGCTGTTCTTTCTGTGTCTGCTGGATTACGCAAAAGTAAAAGGGTGCAGGGTGGTAATATGGTGAGCTCTGGCTGGTGCGGCTGGGACAGAGGGCAAAGCATGGACCTGAAATGTCTCCAGGGTTGTGGAGTGTGTGTGTGTGTCTTTGCAGTGCTTTGGGGGCCTTGCCAGTGATGCAGAGCTTTGGCCTTTGATACTTTCCATGTGACAGATACAGACTGCTTTGCTCCTGCAACAGCAGCAGCAGTGATGCCTTGGTCGTGGCACGGGTGGTCTAGCATATCAGCTATGATGAGATGATGTGGGAAGGTGTGACCTAGGCCTATGGCTAGAGCAGAGGGAGCTTCTAGATTTCTCTGAGCAGGAGAGACATTTCTGTCATCTTTCAGGAAGCTTCTCTACCTTAAACTGACTGGCAAAGGTTAGACTAAATTTTCTGTGCTGATGAATAAAGGCTTAGTGGACGGGGTCCAAGCCAAACGTATGAACGGTCTCTATCTCTGAATTGCAGTTTCTTACAGCATTTACATTAACTTGTAGATAGTGTATGTGCTCATAAAGCATTAATCTAATACTCTGAATTATGAAGCAGTTGCAGTTGAATTAACGTCTTTCTACAATCAAGTCTTATTTTGATACCCCTTATGTTGAATTTCCTGAAAAAAATTTCCTTGCTACCTAAAATTTTCATATCTGTTTTTTAGCAAATCTAGTGAAACTTTTTGATGGAAAATATGAGGTAGATTACTGAAGGTATTTCAAAGGCTTAGGTATGTAAAATGAGCTGCAGTACATATTTTGCAATAGCTTCCTCCATTTTTAAGCTGTCTCAAAGCTGTCTTGTTTTGGAAGCAGGAGCTGTAAATAAGATGCAGATTGCAGAAAATACATCCTGTTGACTTTGAAATTAAATCAGTTAGACATGCAGTAGCTCACCTCATGAGTTTAGGTGAAGTCCATTCAAGGCTGGAAGATAAATCTTGGCCAGATTTGCAAAGATGAAACTGTAAGACCTGTCAGCCAAGCCTCTTATTAGAAAGACAAGTTAAACTGTGCTGGGACACCCTGAACTAAGGTGGCACTGGAGTCAGAAACCTGTATAATCCTAATACTGAATGTACTTGGGTTTACTTCTGATTTCTGGTGTCAGCAAGGCAGACCAGGACCTTCACATTTCTCTGTTGAACCTTATTCTGATCACTTTTGTGATATGCAGGAAAAACCTCATGTTTATTCACCAGAACGAGCTACATTTCAGAAAAATCAGGTTAAAATCTTTGCCAACAGGGAGTAGTAGACTGTCTGTCCACACTTTTAGGTAGTCCAGATGAGACAGGACATCAGGATCATTTGTGCCTGGCCTGAGTTTCAGGGGGTCCAAGTTGTGCTTTGTACTGTCTATGGTAAAGTGACTTGGGATGTCTGAAGAATTTTATGTTCATGAGGTAAGTATATTTAAAAAAAATAAAATACCTTTTCATTATGGGAAAACAAAAAAGATATCACAGTTGTTTTTTTTTATTTGCGCCAAGGGGTTGCTGTGCTAATGAACTGTGAGAGTCAAGTGTGATCATTACAGTATTTGTCAAAAAATGGTTTCCTAGTCTGTTTGGGTTATCAGCTAGTAATTTGGTTGAGATTGTAAGTAAGATAGAATTATGAGACAGCAGGTGGGGTAAGATTGTGATTTTCCTGTGATTTGCAATGAGGCCCTTCAGGATGTCTACCTCAAAATACTCCATGTATTTTCAACAAAGTTGTTGGTTGTGTTTACTAACTGCAGGAGAAAAAAAAAACACAGCTTGGCAGGTTAGTTCTGTAATTATATATATTCTTAATATCTAGATCAACTTCTAAGCCTACTGATTTTGTAATTGTTTTGTTTTTTTTTTCTTCAGTCATATCTGTTGACAGATAGCTCCTGAAGTTACTTGCATATTGTATAGAAATAAATAAATCCTTTTATCAGTTTTCAGGTGAATGCTTTTCAGGTGTCTTTTAGCTGTCTCTTATTCTTTCATGATGAGAAGTGGTAGATAACACAAAAGTAGAATTTTTTGTGTCACGCAAGCTAATAAGTCACTGTTTTCATTGCTTCTCTACAGTAGAAGTCCTGTTCTTTTTTACCTCTCTTCCTATGGAAAATTTCCTCATTAACATAGCGCTGAATGACACAACGATGAACTGAAATGGGATGTTTCCTGTTGTACAGTTAGCTTTGATGAGTGGGTCTGCCAATACTATTGACTACCAATTGTCAGTTTATATCAAGTACTTGGGGCTCAGTATTCGTGGATGGAGTAGTCTGACACACTTCCTGGTGGGAAAAGGCCAGGAGGGATTTGCTTATCTAATTTTGGAGCGGATGGTAAGAGGCACTGTTGAAGGGGCAAGGTGCCAACTTCTTTCAAAGAAGTGATTGTTGAACACTTTCTCAATAAATCATCTCTTATTTCTGATAAACTAACCGATGTTTGTCCAGCCGCTTCTTCTTTTCCCACCAGGAGGATCAGGCTAAGCAGTACCAGCATTATCTGGGCCTTTTGCTTTTCTTAATGCTAGTGAATTTGGTGCATGTTGGGGGAACCCTGTGGGAGCAGTGCTGGCAAGACTGTTTGATGACTCTGCAGAAGGTCACTTTGGTTGTGCTGACTCCCCAGGGTCTGGGGCAGCTGAGCACACTGGGTTTGTCTGGTGTGGAAAAGCACATACTTCCCTGAAGAACACAGACCTGGTGTCTGTGGCATTAGTGTGAAGCCCATGATGGGCTATAGTTGTCCCAAGACTTTCCCCATATCACCTACACCTTTGGTGGGCCTTGCTTCTGTTCTCACTTCTGTCATCTTCAGAAACACAGTATTTCTGGACCACACCAGTGTCAAGACAGCACCTAGCTGAGGAACTCCCAGGTGTTTCCTTCAGCATCCGCCTCTGCATTTCCCCCTCAGCTTGTGCCAATGACCCAGGGCCCCTCTGCCCAGATCCCTTGTCCAGCTTCTATCCTCACAGCAATTTCCTTTCCTACTGTTCATGACTCCCTGATGTGTCTCCCTTTTTTACTGAGTCCAACAACAACTCTTTATTTGCCCTGTAACAAGAGCATTCAGATAGGAGTGCAGAGCAAATGTTTTGGGAGGTGCTTCTCAAGAGTGTTTAGCTGTTGTCTGGTCAGCTTGTGCCAATGACCCAGGGCCCCTCTGCCCAGATCCCTTGTCCAGCTTCTATCCTCACAGCAATTTCCTTTCCTACTGTTCATGACTCCCTGATGTGTCTCCCTTTTTTACTGAGTCCAACAACTCTTTATTTGCCCTGTAACAAGAGCATTCAGATAGGAGTGCAGAGCAAATGTTTTGGGAGGTGCTTCTCAAGAGTGTTTAGCTGTTGTCTGGGCGTTTCGTAAGACCAATAACCCTGGTTGTTGCTCTGCCTGCCAAAAATCTACCTTTGTGCCATTCAAATTATGTCCAAATTATGAATAGCTCCTTCCCTCAAAACTCTGCCTTCTCATAAAGTAGATGCAGAGACTGCTCCAGTTCCCTGTTTACTACTTACAGAAATGTAAAAAATAGTCTTGACTAAGACATAGACATTAGCAGAGACAGTTTGATGTTGGGCTTAAATTAATTAAATAACATTTCATTTGGTTTAGGTTCCAAACACCCCAGTTTTCAAGCAGGACCTCAGATCTAGGTATGTTTAATTTGTGCGTACCAGGATGCTTGGGAGATGGGGAGTTTGCTTTGTGGTAAACTGATTTTAGGCTTAATATGGTTGTTGATTTGTATCATAACAACAGTAAGCTTCCATTATCTAAACACAGGTTCTCAGACTTTTGATCTGACATGAGTCAAATAGTGATGTTGAATTAATTTAAAGTCATGGCTTCTGGCTCCTGTATTGTATGTGTGAAGAAATGTCCATAAGGGTTATTTTTTTTCCTGTGGACATAGACAAATTTGTGGCTTCTAGATTTTTACCCTAAGCATATTGCCTTAAATACAGCACACAGAAAGCATAAAGGCCAGAAAAGAAACACAAAAATGTTACTATCAACCCCTGTATGACCCTCGTAGAAATAGCTGCCAGAGTGGCCCTTCAGCTCATCATCTCAGGCTTCCTAGCTCTGAAAGTATCTTCTTCTAATGATCAGTGGAGAGTTATTGTACAGAAAATAAGTGTGTGTGAGGGAGAGAGAGAGGCAGGCAGGGAAAGTTTTTTAAAATTAGTATTTTAAGTCTTCTGTAATTTGCAGAAAATCAAAACACATTATTGCATGAATAATATATAAAGAGATAATAATATAGATGCATGCTACATTTCCATATCTGCGTACCCAAAGAAAGAAAATCTGATTCACTCCCAGTTTTTCTCATCCAATTGCTGTAAAAATCTTTCTTCTCTCACACCTGTCATTATAGTATCTGAAATACAAATATACATCCAGACAGCAATATCTGGGTAGACTGCAGAGAGGTTTCTGCTCTTCCCTGGCAAAATTAGGTCTTCAACAAAATGGGAAAAAGAATCACCTTCTGCTATATATATTTTTTTCCCATTTCTATTCTACTGAAACTCACTTAGGTAATTTTGTTTTCTGTTGTTGCTTCTTTCACCTCAACTTGTTTTTCCAGTAAAGAATAAAGCAGAGTTGTGAGGAAAAGCAAAAGAAAGCATGGAAAGAGGCAGGCCTTAGGCACGCTAATTTTGATGTAAGTCTTTAGAATAAACTGTCAATGAATGAAAACGTTTGTCCCAGAGCTGTCAAAGGAAAACATTACTGGAAGTTGTTGAAATTTTTGAGGAATCTGAATCAGTACTGCCTGCACGGGAGCAATCAGCTGCGTTCACTTAGCCATCCAGGGAGCTGAGGTTTCTTTTTCCTGGCTGTTGGTGTTGAAATACTGGCACTGTTCACCTACTTTCTGAAATACTCCATTCCTAAGGCATAATATTTTGTGGAATCCTAAACATAGCCATGATTTCTGTAGATTAGATTTGTTTTCGATACCATGGTGAAGCTTGTTTGGTACAGAGGTCTCATCTGATCCCTGTTTTTAACATGCACATTCCTCTGTCGAGAAACCCATTGTTCTGCCTTAAACCAGTGAGGACACAGATTAAGCTATCCAAAACCAAAGGATTTAATGGGCAGTAGCCTTCAAAAAGCGTATACATGAATTTGTGCTTGGGAAGGTGTCTGTATTTTGTGCAACCTAAATAATTGTTATTTTTAAAGAGGTTAGAATCATAGAATCATAGAATCTTAGGGGCTGGAAGGGACCTCGAGAGATCATCTAGTCCAACCCCCCTGCCAGAGCAGGGTCACCTAGAGTACATCACACAGGAACTCATCCAGGTGGGTTTTGAATGTCTCCAGTGAGGGAGACTCCACAACCTCCCTGGGCAGTCTGTTCCAGTGCTCTGTCACTCTTACTGTAAAAATTTTTTTTCGGATATTCACCTTGAACCTCCTATGCTCCAATTTACACCCATTACCCCTTGTCCTATCACTGGTCATCACCGAGAAAAGCCTAACTCCGTCCCCCTGACACTCATCCCTTACATATTTGTAAACATTGATGAGGTCACCCCTCAGTCTCCTTTTCTCCAAGCTCAAGAGACCCAGCTCCCTCAGCCTTTCCTCATAAGGGAGATGTTCCACTCCCTTAATCATCTTCGTAGCTCTGCGCTGGACTCTTTCGAGCAGTTCCCTGTCCTTTTTGAACTGAGGGGCCCAGAACTGGACACAATACTCCTCACCAATGCAGAATAGAATCATCACTTCTGAAAACAGAGAGTGAGGGGGTTGACTAAGCTGCAGTGTCCCTGTGCATCAGAGGCTGCATCACAGAATCACAGGGGTTGGAAGTGACCTCTGAAGTCCAGCCCCCCTGCTGTAGCAGGAACACCTAGGGCAGATCACAGGAATGCATCACTGCTTACTAAGATCTTTGCAAAAGTATGTGACCCAGGAATTTCAATGTCCTTAGTGTCACCAATGCATAGATGCTGTAGAGAGAAGTGTGTGTATACATGTGGCTTTTTAATGTTTGGTTATATATATTTAAGTTCATGTGATTTTGTAGATAGCACACATTTGTACTCGCAAATAAAAATTGTTAGAATGCAGTGTCCTTTGCCAAATACAATGGGGAATATTGAACAGAAGACTAAAAGCTTAATGCACAATGCCAGAGGATAAACTTTTCTTATGCTTCCCCTTCTCCTGTGATGCTTAAGAAGTTTTGTTTACAACCATCCTTACCTTGTCTAGCTCTGGAGTTATATTTGACAGCAAACAGTTCCATTCTGAGGTGGGTCCTTGACAGTCTTTAATATGACAAAATGATTTGAGCTTCCTGTCATCCACTTTAAATCACTTTTCTACCCACGCATAAAAGAAGCTACATCGAGGTCCTTGATGGCCACAAGCAAAATGTGGCTGGTCCCAGCCTAACCCTCAGCTGCACAGCATTGCATTGTCATCATAATAGGACGTGATAGATTTTCACTCTGCTTTACTCAAATTTTGTTTGTGATTGAGTAAATGTGCAGTTTGCAGTTGAAAATAAATTAGCCTAGAGCAAAGGCAGCATGAGCATTTTTTAAAAGTGTGTGTGGCTTATATATATACACATATATACACACATATACATATAAATAAAATAGAAAGACTGTATGAACAGGTCAAGTACCTAGCTGAGATTAGAAAAAAATCCCCTTCATTGCTAAATGTCGTCCTGAACTCCATTTTCTTGACGTGTCTTGCACATTTTCTCTGAGAGAGAGAGTGAACACATAAAAGCAATACTGCAGACTGCAGTGTGGGGGAGGGTTTGCTTCCTTACACTTTCTACTTCTGTCAAGACACCTGAGAAGTTGATACGAGAAGGGCATTTTAGAATAAAGACATTGCTCTGACAGCAAATACAAATGAAATAAAATTGGCCTAAGGCTTTGATGTAAGAACCTGAACAAAGAGCTGAGACTTGGCAATGCACTAGTTTAATACACCAGAGAAATAGAACTAGAATAATTTGCAGTACAGTTTGATGAAAGAAGGAAATATAACAAACCCAGAGATTAAAATAGACTTTCCAGCCTGTATGTATGTGTATTTTGCACTCAAGTTGACCCATAAACACAGCAAGAGAAGTAGGCGTGCTCTTCTCACTTCTTTTGGAACAAAGTCATTGGACTTAGGGGGATATCATGTCAGGAGCTTAGCCCTGAGACTCCAAAGGGAAGGAACTGAGAGTCTTGCAGTTTGTGCATAAAGTTTTCTTTGTGGGCATCTCCTAGTTCTGGAAACAGCCACCACCACCCAGATTAAGCTGTTGTCACTGAATGAACAGGCTTGGTGGTAGAAGTAATACTTCAGAGAAAGAAGGCACTTGCAGGACACGTTGTGCATGCCACTGATGTTTTGGTTTTTTTTTCCTATATATGTGCACACGCATCCCTAGCTTCGTCCTGATCCAATTACTTTCCTTGGTGTAAAAACTCCTGAATTAAGCATTATTTGGGGTTTCATACTTTGATGGTCTTTATAAGAAGTGATCATATGTGTTGCCATAATGCAAAAAGAAAAAATAATAGCCAAGGGGTTGAAGATTGAGTTGTTTTGCATTAACATGCCTGTCTGTTTATTTTCATATCCTTCAGAATACATCATTTATTGGTCTCTAATGTTTTTCAGGTTTGTATGACCCAAATATGAATTGTTTGACTTCTTTTGCAATAGGCGTTTTGGCAAGTACTGAATTAATTTTTGGTATTAAGTCAGCTGTAGAGAAAAATAAATAAATTGTTGAAGTATCAGAGGCAATTATGGGCACTGGTTCATGTGTTGAATTCCACATTTCTCCTTTAGATATTCAAATTATTCCAATGCAGAGGGCCAGTCATTCCAAGTCTTTGGATATATTTAAAGCAACTGAAAATCCCTTTTCAACACAAAAGTCAAATACTATTACAGTCCCTTTAACAAATAGTAATAGTTACCCTAAAATAGTGGTAGGATGCAAGTTGTAGTATAAAATTCCACTTGCTGGTAAAGGAGTGTTTAAGTTATACAGGAAAAGGGCCATGAAGTACAAGTAATAACAATAACAATTTTTAAATATTTTTTTTTAAACCTGGATCCAAAGACCACACCATCATAATCTCCTGGGATAAGTCACTTCAGTTTGTTCAGATATAGAGCTTGATTGAACAGAGGCAATTTGTGGCAGATATAAGACACATGGGATTATGCAGCGTTCTCCTAAAGGAAGACTTTGCTATTAGCTTATCCACACAAACTGTCCTTAGGAAGGAAACCAGCAATTCATATAAACCTCTCATTAGTTTCCATCTAACTTGTAAGTTTGAATCCTCCAAGTCATTAATCTGGGGTGGGAAGGGCAGGAGTAAAGCGATTGTCTGGTTCTGTTAATAGGGTAAGAAAAATAAGGTAATGGTGCTAATTCACTGGGAAGTGAAATACATTAGAAAAGCAGTAACTTTGTCACAAGCATACGAAGTATCACAAGCAAAAAGTTTCCTCAAGCCTGATGGAAAAAGCTGCAGCATGCCACAGCAGCAGTGCATTTGTTTATTAATTATTGTATATAGTTCAACCTATTTTTATGTTGACTGTCTGATTCTCTGCTTTTCACCCAGATACAAAAAAATCCTAGGTTAGGGTTTAAAGGAAGGCAAAGCTTGTAAGCAAGAGCTGGCCAGATGGTGATGGAGGTTATTAACTGAGGACAAAGCAGACATTTACAAGTGAGACAGAAAAGGGAGAATGACACAGAGATCTTTAGTTATATTTTTCTCATTCAGAAATATCACTTTGTCTATGGCAGTTCAAACACTTGGGGAAAAAAAAAAAAAAGTAGTAATATGAATGTTTAGGCTTCCCCTAGGCATTTTCCATGCTCTAGATATCCCCAGAATGCAACAGAGCATCCAAGCTCACCACTGAATAACATTTCAAATACGCCCTTCCTCTCACTGGCTGGAGGGACTAATTTATGAAAAGAGATTAAAATAATTAAATATAGATAGCTTTGCTAAGTGAAGACTACAGTAGGACAAAAGAATAGCCTACAAATACATGGAGGGGGTAAATTCCTGAGGGAGGTGAATTATTTAGGACAATAGAAGTGGGTTTAACTGAGTGTAATGGGTTGAAATTAAGAATAGGAAAAATTAGGCTGAATATAGAAAAGAAATCTTCTTGACAGCAAGATCTATTTGGTCATGGACAACTGTCCCTTGGGAAGTGATGGAAGACACAACATTTGGTAAATTCAGAGGCAAGCTTTGACAAAATATCAGTTAATGCACTGTGGGAAACAACTTGCAGGGAAATATGTGAAAGGAGAGGATAGGTATTGTTGGTCTCCTCAATCTTTCTGTAATACATCTCTTCAAACCAATCCCCCAGCTCAGTGTGTTGACTTTGCCATCATCACACTTTGGACCACATGGCTCCAGAGATATCTGTGTGAGTCACATCATCACTGTCCCCTTTCCCAGGCAGAGGCTGGTAAATCTGGCAGGGCCTTCTCCTGGCACAGGTTCATTTGGCAGGACAGGGTGCAAATTATGGCTACCTCTATCACATGACTTCTTCTGTACTCTCAGGTGCTGAATTGTCCTTCCCCTCCCACTTATCTTACACCAGTCCATGGAAGCGCTGCAGTAATTTATTAATCTTTAAAATCCTCCAGCATGGCTTCATCTTGTGAGCTCCCTGAACCTGTAAATGCTTGAAAAGCTTGAAAAATTCTCCCTCTCTTTCAAATGTGTGTTGGGAAGATAGTTCCTCTTGCTACTGCCAGTGACAGCAGTAAGCACTGCAGCTGAATAATTACCTTGTATTTGAGTTTTGCCATTTGATATAAAAAGGTAGTGATGTCTTCACCTTATTTTTAGTGGCAGAAGAGACATGGTTCCTGCAGCTAGCTGCAGGATCCCCAACCCTGCCACATGCCTGGGCATAAGAAGAATCTGTGGTACAATATAGTTTGATTATTATGATTGAAACTGTTATTAAATAAATAAATAAATAATGAAATCTGTTCCTTTTACGGGAGAACTTCATTCAATGTGGTTTTACCAGTCATTCAGACCATTGAAACAGGAATAATGTGTTATGATGGAAAGGTGTAACTTTCTAGATGCACTCCATTTCTATTATATATTGAAGAGTTACATTTTGGCACTTAAAACCATTAAAGCTTCCTAGTTGAGATGTGGAATGTTTCTATATTATGCCCCCAAATGACTCTCACCCAAAGTCTTGATGTGACCGTGTTGATTCCTGAGGACTGTGCTGCTACCCTGAGGGACTAACACCCTGTTGAAAGGGGGCTTTGAAAAGGATGAGTCTTGCACAAAATGAATTCAGAAACTCCAGTTTTGTCATTTTGCCCTTCTTTTGAAGGGAAAAAATACCCACCACCACAAAAAAAAACACCACAACAAACCCAACAACAACCCAAAAAACAAACACACTAGTGATTTCTTTTGACTTAAACTGGGCATTCAAAAAGCTGTTTTTATTAATGAGTCGTATTAAGCCATCAGTGAAAGGCTCCCTGACTCTGTTTAAATAACAGGCTATGATTCCTCCCTCCCGCACCCCCCTTCCCGTTGGCTCCACTGCTATTAATTGAGGAGTTTCTTTGTTTCTTTTCTAATGAAGCTAACAGAACACATCTGTCAGGTGCTTGTATTCTTCACCCGTCTATAGTATGTAATAGCCCAGCTGGAGGCTATAATGCTACACAATACCCCTGGCCGTTACAGCAACTATTTATTCCTGGGCTTTTCCTCAGATAGGGATTTGAAAAAAGTCTGAAATTTGGGCCTAATTGCTATTTACACAGCGATAGACACCTGTTCTAGCTGAGACACTGGCTCATGAATCCCACACCTGAGACCTCAGGGAAGGCGAAGGGGAAAATTTCCAGCAGCTGCCAGTCCGGTTCAGAAGCAGAGAGCTTTTCTATGTGATATGTACGTACAGTACATAAATTCATGCCTGCCTATTGCCATAGCTACTGTTTCACAGCCAAATGTTCATTTAAAGGCTCAACATATGCTGGTTGTGTGGACGCACGTACACAACAGGGCGGAGAGAGTTTTCTGCCTTCACTTCTACGTTTTTATTGAACTCACCCGAATCTGTTGTGCCAGGATTTCTTTCTCCTAAGATGGGAGGCCACAGGTTGCTGCCAGCCGCCAAACTTCCACGCTCACCTCGTGTCATGCAGCACAATCGCTCTATTTTCCTCTTCTTTATGCAGAGGATCCTGCTCTTCCTTCTCTGCTTTTGTTCAGGGGAGTTTTTCTCGCCCGCGTGCTCCTCAGGAGCAATAGTCCACAGTGATGAGGGGGTGGGGGGGTGGGCCCTTTGTTATCATAAAGCTGCTAATGGTGGGGACGCAGTGTAAAACCATACTTGAATTTAATATAAGTTAGCAGCCTCTCCAATGCAAGAGCTCAAATTGATTAAAATCCAATTAGCTCATAAAACTCCCGCTTTATTACCTCAGATGTTTGTTAAAAACACAGATCTGAAGAAAAGGGTTTTTTCTCTTTCCTTCCTCTCTCAGTCATCTTCATTCTTCCCTGCTATTTGCTTCTGTTCAATGGTGAACAGCCCCATTAGTTAGGTGCGAGGCAGAAATAAAATGTTATTGCCCTGCCATGTAATCAGACAACATCCTCTACTGCTTCCAGAGGAAGGAGCTGGGGTATTTGCTTTTTACAAAACTTTTCCCTGCGGTCTGGGGGGGCTCTGAGGTTGTTGGTTGAGACATCTCTTTTGTGGGAAGACCTTTAATTCAGTCTGTTTCTTTAATCTGATGATGCTCTGTCATGCTGAGCCCACCTTTGTAACACTCTTGTTGGGGGGGTGGGGAGAGGCAGGAGAGGCTGAATAATTAACTGGAAAAAATTGGTTCTCATATATGTCATGCAAAAGACATCTGAGAGCTGCTGAACATCAAATGCAAGAAGGGAAGGTGAGGAAAAGGAAGGTTAATAGATAGATTTAAAAAAAAAAAAAAAAAAAAAAAA
>NW_009951951.1:689685-706260 GCF_000747805.2 Chaetura pelagica | reverse complement strand
AAAAAAAAAAAAAAAAAAAAAAAGAAGTGAGAAAAGCTCACACAAGGGATGAAATAGGACTACAGAGCCAAACTTAATACTCTAGAGGCTTTTAAAAACACATATATCAAAAACAGAAAGATGAATTAAGGATCCAGCACAGCTTTTAAGATGGAGTGGGGCACCCAGATTGGTGAGAGGTGAAGGGGATACTGCTAATATTAATTATTTGCCGCAGGGCTCACAAAAGCAGTTCAGTAGCTGAGGACAGAAACAGAAATTCATTTTCCAGAGGAGGAAGAAATAAGTAGTGAGTGATCTCAGGGTCACTCCAGGACAGGTGATAATGAAATTAGAGTTAATGAAGATTAGGAAGACACCAGGTCCAGATGAGCCTCCATCCTAAGATTATGAAGATGATGCTGGTAATAAATTCTCTCTGCACATGAAGAAGAATCTTAAAGGTAGAAGGAAACCATGGCTGCATCTGATTTAACAGGAGCTCTGGGATAATAATAGACCTAAACATTTTTGTTATAAAAACTGAAGTTTTAATAGCTGCTGAGTACCTAAGATCACAGACTCACCCTGGTAATGCTGGTAATGCACCTTGTCTACCTCTGGAATAGCCTCCAGATTAAAGGGGACAGGTAATACAGGATGGATTAAATATAATTTCCTTGCAATTTGGCCCTGTATGGCCTTGGGACAACTTTCTTGCTGGTAAAACCAAATCCTTGAATTCTAATAGAAACCAAACTATATATGCAGAAATATGTATTTCTGTTCTTCAGTGTAGAAGCTGTACATGCTTGTGAATATAAATCACAGGAAACAAGGTGGAAACAAGCAAAGCTGGAAATGTAGCCCGCCTTGCAGAGACAAAGAAAGTGGTGAGGTGACAGCTGTGACCCACTGCTGACTTGTGCCAGGGTGATTTAGGAGGACACTGCCTCCAGCTGTAGCCTAGCCAGTGGGCAGGGACCCAGTGACCGACTCTTCACTGTGGTGGCCCTGATTTTGATTGCCTGATACAATGTTTTAGTCAACAAGGGTGCTGCCTGGGGCAGCTCTGGGGATGTGCTGTCTGTTCTGCCACCTGTGTAATCCCCTGGGGACAGGTGTGTGGTTACTTCACAGCCACGAAGAGAAGACTTTGGGTTGTGTTCCTTGCTGAGCAAAACTCCTGCTGATTCAGGTCCCCTGTCAAGCAGAATACATAGTTTTTCATTGCTTTCAAGTGCCATGACAGGATGTTGGTGTCCTATCTGCTTCACCCATGTTTCACAAGCATGATGGTTTCTGGAGTTGTGCTGTTATTCTCAGTATCAGACTCATCCACTACTCTTCTCTATTAATGTCTATATATTCCTTATTTGATGTAGCTTTGCCTAGGAACTATTTCTTAAATCATGGTTCTTAACATCCCTTGCAGGTATTGCAGATTCATTCACCTTTGTCCCCATTTCTTTTACCACCTGATGCCTTCACCTGACCTACAATAAACTGGTCCTCAGCATAAACCCTTGAAATGTCTTTCTACTCTGAAAGTTTTGCAGGAAGGGCCCTGATTTTTTAAAAAATATTTATTATTATTTTTTTAAAAATTTTGTAATCAAGTAAATTACTTCCCAATTGAGATAGAAAACATTATGCTTTTTGAGTAAATTGTACTAATCCTTTCATATAAGTCAGCTTTTTGTATGATGCTGCCTCAAAACCTTCCTTGTTGTCTAGGTAAATAATGCTTAGTTTCCTCCCATTGATTCTGGGTGTTACTTTTCTCTCAGCTTTGTTGGCCATAATGTTTCTTAATAAAGATACGCCTATGCCTTTGATTGGACTAAGCCCCACTGAATATTGCATTACTCCAGCTTTGTGTGGCTGGTATCTTCCTTGTTAGGAAAATCAGATTTACAGCTGTGAAGAGGTTTTTTAATAATCAGTTCTGCATCCAAGTTTAGCAGTTTCTGATGTTTGCCTCACTTTCTTTTGTTATCTCTCTAACCAAAATGGCTGTTATCAGGAAAACATAGTTGTCAGGGTACCATTCCCTACTCTATTGCCTTTGTCATAGGTTAAGCCCTTCAGGGTTTCATATGTTAAGTGCATGGTGAGTAGCACTGGCCTCAGCACATGTAAAGAATATTTTAGGCAAGCAATGCAAGTTCAGGGTGACCAGATAGTGTAGTGGTAGCGTCATTATTTTGGTCTGGCTTATTATTAACAAGTTACGTTCTAGATATAAGGGAAGGAAGCAACTAATAGATTTTAGGTTGTTTGAAGGCTCCTAGTTTCTTTTTGCCGATGGTCAGAATAATCAGCAACAATTATTTATTTCCAGCTATGGCTGGTTCTCAAATTACTGTCTATACTTGGCTAAATCTGAATCCTATCTTACTTTCAACCTTTCCACCCTATTGTTTTCAATGACAGAGTATTAAAAAAAAAGTAATTTGGTCATACAGAAATTTTTAAGTGAAGAGAAACAGTTTGCAAGGCTTAACAATGATTTAAAAAGCAGCCAATTCTGATCATTACTGCAGTATTTTCATGATACCTTTGTTCATGTTGTCAAACAGCCTCAGAGAAGTCCTGCTTATTTTCAGCAGCACTACACCCAAGATAAGTACAGTTAGTTTTGGAGAGAGAGAAAATTTAGTACTGCATGCTCTGCTCTTCCTCTGGGAAATATTCTCTAGACCAACATATTTATGCCTGTATATAATCTGAAATGCAGAATATAAATACATACCCAAATGTATGTATATGTGTGCCTAAAAAACCCCATATAAATCTAAAAAATTAGTCCCTTGGAGTAGGTGAAACTGTTCATGAACATAGGCATTGCGCAACATATGCAAATGTAGCAGATTTCAGAACTTTTAAACCCAGCTCTAGAAATCAAATTAATTAGTACCATCCATGGAAAATTAATACTGCTATCCAGAGGGACCTGGATAAGCTGGGGCAGAGGGCCCCATGAGGTTCAACAAGGCCAACTGCAGGGTCCTGCACCTGGGCCCAGGCAATCAGAGGTATAAATACAGGCTGGGGGAAGTCATGCTAGGAGAACAATCTAGTTGAAAAAGACCTGGGGGTGTTTGTGAGTCCAAAGCTGGATATGAGTCACTGATGTGGAATTGTAGCTGAGAAGGCCAACTGCATCCTGGGCTGCATCAAAAGAAGTGTGGTCAGCAGAACAAGTGAGGTGGTTCTGCCCTGGTGAGACCTTATCTGGAGTACTGTGTCCAGCTCTGGAGCCTCCAATACAAAAAGGACATGGACCTGTTGGAGTCTGTCCAGAGGAGGCCCATGAGAATGATCAGAGGGCTGGAGCACCTCTCTTATGAAAACAGGCTGAGAGAGCTGGGCTTGTTCAGCCTGAAGAAGAAAAGACTCCAGGGAGACCTCATAGTGACTTTCCAATACCTGAAAGGAGCCTATAAGAAGGCTGGGGAAGACCTGCTCACAAAAGTACGTAACAATAGGACAAGGAGTAATGGTTTCAAGCTAGAGAAGGGTAGATTTAGGCTGGATGTTAGGAAAAAGTTCTTTAATACAAGGGTGGTGAATCACTGGAAGGGGCTGCCTAGGGAGGAAGCCCCATCTCTGGAGACATTCAGGGTCAGGCTCTGAGCAATCTGTTCTAGTGGGAGATGTCCCTGCTTATTGTAGGGGGGTTGGACTAGATGAACTTCAGAGGTCCTTTCCAACCCAAGACATTTTATGATTCTATGAATAAAAAATAGATAGGAAGTGGGTGACGAGGGCTTCTCAGACAGTGTACTCCTTGGAACCAGGGCCACTATGTGTTTCCACTGCCTTGTGCAATAGGGTTTTGTGTTTTTTTTTGCTAACTCTTCAGCATAGCAGTAGTGAAAATTATTAACAGTGACAACATGTTGAGACTGGTGAGGTTGGTCCTTCCCATGTGTGAATGTCTGGCCTCACAGACCATCTCCTTCTTACTAGGAAACTGGAAAACATCCTTGCAGCTAACACAATAATTGCTTACAGAGGAAATTAATGTTGGGAGAGTATTTAATGTATTTTAAGCTGCCTTTTAATGCTATTTAGTAGGTGGAAACAAGGAAGAGATTTAGCAGCAAGTGAACAACCAGTTCTTGGTGGACCACCAAAAGGCTGGAGCAGCTGTACTGGGCTATCAGAGGCCCTTGCAGGTGTTGTCCAACAGTATCTATTTAACTGATTGTGTGGAGTAGTAGTGGAGTCCAGATGTGATCGAGCTACATAGGAGTTCTCAGGGAAGGAAACATGCCTACACATGATATATATATTATACGGTTGCCTGGCATACTCCAGGAGTTTATTTTACATCCAGCATTTAACCTCTTTCCCCTAAGGTATAAATGTCAATATTGGATTTTCTCTGGTTGAATGAATGTGTCACAGTGCAGATTAACCACTGGCAGTGATAAAGGACTTTCACTTGCCAAAACTAAATTTCCCACAAATGGATCAAAACAAGCTGAGGTACAGAAAAGAAGCAAGACAGGAAATCTTGCCAAATTTAGTAATGATGGTTCATTAAACTGATCTTAAAACCTTGCTGTATGTACCTTATCTCAGAGCCTCTGCCTTCAGCTGGCAGGACCTATGGGCTTGAGTGTGCTGGGGTGTCTGTGTGTGTAAGTGCACATAAACTTGGGGATGTGGCAGGACCATAGCTAACAGGTCAGATGAACCAACACTTAACACAGTGGAGTTCCTCAAAAACCCCCTACTCTCTTTGGTTATTTCCATTTTCACAGTGTAGGCTGAATTTCCTCTCTCACTCCTGGGGTAGTGTTGCTGTTCCACCATTTATTGTTGTGGCTCATTAAACAGAGTGGTGTGGGAGGCACGTGGGCTGCAGGAGGACCTGGTTCCCATGAGTTGGGTTGGCTGGGAGCTTTGCTGGTGGGGAAGACCTGGCTGCCCCACCAGCTGGTCACACTCTTTGGTGTCTGGGTGCCTTGAAAAATATGGCTCCTTCCTTTACCCCACAAACTTGAATGGCATCTATTATTCCTGAGTAAGGAATCCCACCCTTTGTTTACATTGTAACATAGGTTGTTTAAGTTAGCTCTGCTCACCTCTGATTTAGCTCTTACTGGAAAACTGACCTGCTCTTATTATTTATTAGTCTTTCAGTTTTTTTCTGATCTCTGCAAAACTCAATGGCAATAACTTTATATGTTGTTCTGGTTCACTGATTCTTTTTTGTTTTTTTCCTTGCTGTCATTTCAGAAGCCTTTGGCAGTTTTCCACCTCTGTGATTTTTAAGTTTTACATGTTTATTGCCTTGTTAATTATCATTAAAAGGGGAGGAGAAAAAGGGAAGAAAAAGTAGGATACACACACATCTGTTATTAATATATAATGGATACAGTAATGTTGTCCCAATTGTTCACCGCCAAATGTTAGCATTCACAACAAGGTAATGTGTTACTGAAATGTGGTGAGTGCAAGACTCAAAGCCCAGATCTGCTTTCTGTTTGCTTTGACTCTACATGACTCTGGTTTTTGGGAGATAATTGCAAACACAGGCATCTAGTAGGCAAAGGAGAAGAACATACTGAAGCGCTGTGGGTCTGACTTTTCTGAACTGTCATGGTACACGTGTAAGGTGAGAAGCAGTGTTGATGGATGTTAAAAAACATCAAAAAGTATTCAATATTTTTTTAATTGAAATTGCCTTTAGCTTTTAGAAGATTCTGGGCCAGTAATGTCAGGGTTGTTACTGGCTTCGATACAGGGCAAAATCAGTATAAATGAAAACTGTGTAATGGCTAATTTATTTATTTTATTAAAACCCAACTCGATATCTTTCAGTGGTGAGATTTCAAGAGTGATGACTAACAGTACCTGTACTGTCATGGTAGGCACCTACAGAATGCCTGACTTGATGCTTGATCCATTTTGGTCAGCTCAAAACGACTGTCATGCCAGCAGAGGCCTGTGGCAGTCCAGCTGGGTGGGCGGTGAAGCAGGAGCCGTGGAAATTGCAACAATTCTTGCTGCAGCCAGAGCGTGTCTTGGATTAAATTGTCCTGTCTTGAATGCTGATCTAAAATCAGAAGGGCAGAAGTAAAATGGATTAAAACTTTCTATTTTAAACAACTTAAAAGCAGCTGTGTTATTACTTTAAGTTAGGTAGTGGTTGGTATCAGTTATTGGTATAAATAAGACACTGTAATGATATTTTTATTATAGTAAAAGTAACAGTAGAGAGTCAAACAGCCTAACAAATCTGATAATTTCATGAATAATCAGTATCTAGTTGATCTTAAAAGGATCTAGTGAGGACAACCCTGTCACTGAAGGGACAGAGGCAGTTAAAAATGGCAGTCTCTGATTATGGTGGTCTGGAGCTGGGTTAAAAGCTGTGAGCAACCCAGAGCCCTTCGTCTGGGTACCAAGGAGAAGAGGGGGAAATGCTGGAGCAACACCCTTTCCTTTTAGGTTGGCTTTTTTTCCTATTGTGTTTACATGTCACATTCCCAGTCTGTCAGGCTGACAGCAAGCAGACAGCTGTGGTACTAACAGATTGTTTGGATGGTATCTGTTCCTTAGATCACTGGTTTACAAAGTTTTACCAAAGTCCTGAAAATAGCATGAGCAGGAAATACCACCCTGAAAGGTAGAAGCAGTGTATTTATTAGGGAATGCAAATGAAAATGTAGATATAAAGGAGAGACCAAAATTACTGTTAATGAGGAGCTGCTCCAGGAGACATGGTGGGTGAGGACAGGGCACCCACCTCATGCAAAGCAAGAGGAAACTCAAGGCAAGAAACTCTGGCATAAACAAAAAAGCATGGCCCTGGAAGAGCAGCCAAGCTCACTGCCTCCACTGGACCTGCCTGGGGCAAATGGCTGCTGCACACCGCAGGATGCAGCAGGTCCCAGGTCCCAACTTCTCAGGCAAGAACTCAAGCCAAAGGTGTTGTGGCCCTGTGCAGTCCATGTGCCTGCTTTCCTTATCACTGGCATGTGGGTGGTGTTTGGGAGATGATCAGTCTGAGGAGGGTCTTGCTCCTGCATGAAATGAGATCCAGCTCTCTTTGATGTTGTCTGAATTAGCTGAAGTTTGATCTTGAGACAATATTATGTGATTTTTTTTCTGTGTAGCTGCACACAGGTTTGCAATTAAATGTTTGACCCTGACTGAACAGGGCATGAAGGAGCTTCTTTCCCTCCAGCTTTTATCCATCAAGTTGCTTTGCAATAAACTTGACTGGAGTGGTATGTTGCTGAAAACTCAGGTACCCGTTAGGGGGAGGAATTGGTATAAAAGGCAGTGGTAGTGCCTGATACCCAGCACAATCTGTATGGGTCTCAAAAGCGGGGATGTGCTCTCTGCCAGCCTGCCCCACATGCCAAAATAACACCAGGGCACAGCTTGTTGCAGATGTGAGGTAACAGCTCTTCAGCAATGCCTTGGATTTAGCTTTGAATTATGGCTTTGAGAATATCTTGGGTTTGTTGGCACAGGGCAGGCTGATGAAGCAGTAGGGAGTGTTTGGCTCTGGCAAGCAGTGGCTGCTTGTGAGGCAGGTGGGATAGTCAGAAAGCAACAGGACAAGTTCTGGTCTGGCCGTGTGGTGAATGAGCCAGCGTTCAGGATGAGCAGGGGGAGGCTGTCACTGCTCCTAGTGGCACCAGAAGGTCTGGCCTGGGATCATGTCCCTCTGCCATAGAGGTGCTGAGAGCACCAGGCAGGTGTTCCTCACAGGCAGCTCACCACACTGCTGTAGCTACGTGGCAGTTGAGCAGCAGCTTGCACAGGTTTTACTCCAAATGACTCCAAGGTGTGCCATGCAGATGTCCCTGCAGGGGATGATGATGTGCAGGCTGCTTGCCATTTAGGAGGCTGGGTACAACCTGAATGTGGAGCCTTTTCCCTCTCATTTCAACATGCTTGTCTACCCCTTGCAAGCTGTATCTGACCCATGTAGGTCCTTCATGATGTGTGCAATCATGAAGGATTCAGGCAAACAAGCCCCAAGCACTGTTCTTCCAAGGAGCTGCAGGGGTCTGAGTGTGAGGGGAGGTTCGCTGTGCCTGGACTGCAAGGAGAGCCCTTCCCTCTCGGGACATTGGCTCTGCTTACCCATCAGCACTCAATATGCATGCAAAAAATGTATATTGATAACTTTAAGAGACAACATCGATGATTGGAGTCAGAGCAATCAAAGTGAAGTGCGTGGCTGCTGCCAGGCTTCTTTCTCGCTCCTTGTTGTTCTGGCTCCAGCATTCAAGCAATAGATTTAAATATAAAACAGATCATTAACGGCTGGCTCAACATCTGCTAATATTATTTTCCTTCCATTGTCTGTGTGTCTTTGTTTATCTCAGTGTGCTACTTTGTTTTTCCCCTTTTATAATAAGGATCATTCCTTTATTTTAAAGCGCCGCATCAATTTTCAATTGCTTGGGCTCTTGGAGCCTCCCACGCTTTGCCCACACGCTTGCACCGCACGGAGAGGTGGGGAAACAAAGCAAATGCGAAGCGTGGGATGATTGTTGCTTCAAAAAAACAGTAATTAAGAATCTGTTAGAAAAATAACAACTGAGTTTAATAAGAGCTTAACTTAGCTGCATGAGCTGGACAGAGAGAGACTCCTGGGATGTTTCATAGAAACCAAGCAGCTCGACTCTTCAGGAGACTTTCAAATGACATTGAAATGGATTCATGAAACTCCAGTAAAAGGCATTGTTCTTGTTGCTGTTGGAGAAATGGCTTGCCTTCCCTCCCCCTCTCTTTTTAAAAAATAAATTACAATAATCAGCATTATCATGAAAATTCAAATGCGAGAAGCGGAAACTTCAGTATAAAATTTACCCTTACGCTAAGGTAGCTGATTTATATCAACAAAATCCTGGGCACTTCTCAGTTAAGCCCCAAAGCCTGTTGTTATTATACATATCCCTCTACCTCCATACCACAGCACAGATGATACAATATGCAAAATCACCAGCTGTTCAGATATTCATAGAGTACTTAAGCTAAGTGAATCAAGGATAGAGTGTACTTTTTACCTTGAAATTCATCTATATTTCTTTGGTCCATACTCTCCCAACTTCATACCTCTTAAAGTTTGTTGCATTTATCCTGATGAAAAAGAACTAAAGAGAGAAATTAGATCTGTAAATACCTACTGAAAAGAACTTTCCATTATGCAGATGGATGTATAATATGGTACTGTATGATTAGAACTATCTTCTGCTTAGGATTGTTTAAGAGAATCTCATTCCTTACTTGCCAGAGACAAGTAAAGAGTATCTTTCAAGAAGTCTTTACTTTTCTCATAAGCCAAACCAAAAAGCCGTTTTCCTTTCCATAGACTTCAAGATACCTTCCATGACCTCAAGAAGTCTTTTACCACATGAGAGGATTTCTGGTTGTCCAGAGAATTCCTCATCCCTAAAAGAATGGAGAATCTCCACGATTTTTAAGACACTTTTATTTCAGGAAAACAATGCTTAGTACTTTATTGCTGGTACTGGGCTGGGAAGCCCCATGGCTCCCTTAGTGCCCCTCACCTGGATGAGGAGAATCAGTCTTGCAGTACTAGCATGCTTGCTCCCCTCATCTCAGAGATAAATGTCAGAAGATGACTGTAAAACATGACCAAGTTCCTCTCCCTGGTCTCCCTGTTTTCATCTTCAATGCTTTCTGGGATTTTGCTGGGTCTGGTAGCAATTGCTGTACATCTACCCTAGAAGAAGGCTCTCTCCAGTGTATCATAGACATGGACTGTTTGGTGTGACCCAGAGAGATCTGAGCAGTCCTTCTCTATGGTAATGTGTTGCTAGTTGCCTTTTTTTTTTTTTTTAATGGACCTTAAATTTGAAATATAGGTGAGAGGTGACAGTAGTACTTTCATGGTGACTCTGCAAGTAAAAAATGAAGCTTCTGTGCCTTGACATATCTATTTGTTTTCTGTTTCCTCCTTTGTGCTGATAGTTTATTTAGAAATGGCATATTTCCAAAAGGTTTGATTAAAAAAAATGTTGCCCCAAGTTTTAGGAGAGGTGCAAGTTATACTGTCCCAGTGTGGCAGGATAGTTGGCCTTGGGGAGAAATGGACCACTTGTAAATTCCATCCCTGGAGGGACAAAATTTGGAACTATCTCTGGTGCTCACCCACCCTTTGGATTAAGGAAGTATTGCAAGACCCTCCTTGGTCGTTACTTAAATATTACTTCATTGCAGTGAAATGTTAAGACAGATACTAGCTGCTCAGCATGATAACTCAGTAGTGTGAAAATTTCCTTTGGGTACCTCACATTAAACACTTTAAAAGCTGAGGCATGTCATTCAGAGTATGAGGCAATAATTTGAAATACTGCAGATCCAGATGCTGACTTCCCAGTGAATTAATTGTAAATCACATGCATTTGTACTGTCTAAGTCTGGACAAACAGTTCTGATCCAAGGAAAAGAGTTATGCTCAAGTTTGTGTAAACGAACCCACACACCAAGCTTATTTCACCAGACGAAAGTCCACTCCTGAACTCAGGTGGTGAGAACATGCTGTTGATTTCCCCATGCAGACATCAGAAAAAGCTACATTTCATCGGTGGAAGGCCAGGCTGTCTTCATGCACATGCTCAGTGTTTCATGATCTGCGTTCACACATAAAGTGTTTTTTGAGTCAGGGTCACTTTTTCTGCAAACAACTTAAAAATTGCCTAGCATGGATTTGGACAATGCATGGAAATGAAGGTTAAGGTTCCTTCTTCATTGAAGCAAGTGTTGGAGAAGGATCATCAAAGATCAGGTGGATCTCAAGCTGTCAGAGCCCATTGCCAACATGAGCAGACTCCATGAAGTAACATCAGAAGCTGGGGTTTCCCATCTGCTCCAGGCCTGGCAGCTGCTTCAGTGTGTGAAAAAAACAAGGACATGACACCATTTTGCTTCTGTGCTTCTTCAGTCCTTCTCTCATGTTTTAAATAAACTTTTGACTCTTGTCCAAATGTAGTTAACTGAGAGGATAAGGAAAACTTGAACTGCCTTACAAATGCATGGAAATAGGTGATAAATAAATGCAGTCTGCCTGCTATGTATTATATGTTAACTGAGTTTGTATAAATAATACAAGCTTGTATAAAACCTTTCAATCTTTTGTTAAATGAATGAAATTCAGTTTTGGAATATACTTTATTTAAGGAAGGCTATTAGTAATTCAGCTGTGGTGAAGGTCAGATCCTCCACACCAAATTTGTTCTGGCTTATTACAGCCCGCTTCTCATGTGTCAGTTGTTGACGATTTTTCAGCAACAAACCTGGAATACTACCTGAACTTCTGAAAAAATAATCTGCTTCAAAAATGTGTGAAAAGATTGAGCATTCAAGTATTTGAGAGCTCCTAGAAAAAGAGTTTCAAAAGCACTTTGAACTGTGGTTTTATGTCCCAGGCTGCTGTACCCAGTGGTCTTCCTGGATGAGCTCTCAAGAAGCAGGTGCCTGCCTAACTCTTCTGGCTTCTCATAAAAGGATCTTTTGTCATAGTAGCAAAGGATTTGAGATAACATTATTGATGTATGAGAAGAAACTTCATTACTTTTGCCACTAGCCAGGTAGATGGAGAACTTTAAGGCTAAAGCCCCGCGGAGGTTTCTTGAAAATTTGGACTTGGTGTATCTACATCCATTTTTGCAGGCAAGCACATTTGCTCTGAGCTCTGACTGTTCTTGTATACACTTTTTCTCATCTGGGCTAGTTCTCTGAGGTTTGGCACCACACTGGTATGGCCACATGGTTCCTGACTAGCTTGAAGTGTAGTCAGATTGTGCCTGAGTCTGCCTGCAAACTGCTGTGTAGACATAGCCTTTGATGTGTTCCTGAGCCAGATGTAGCACTTTCCAGCATAAGGAACGTGGAATAACAAGTTTTATGACATCTGGCGGTGCAAATGTTACCCCAGATTGAACACTGGTTCCTATCCAAAATGATAATCTCTCTTTGCAGGCTGCACTTATTTAGGGTTTGTATCAATAATGCTCAAGTGTTTCTTCACAGCTTACATTTGCCAGTGCAAAATAGATGGTGCCTTGCATGTATATGTATGAAAACATTTGATTTGCAATTGGAAGTGAAGTATGAGAAATAATGAGAAAAATGAAGAATCACAGAAAAGCCGATATTATAGTGTTAAAGGTCTTATATATAAAACAAAGGCAAGAAGTGGCAGCATATGTAACAGGGCTGTTTATTGTCCCCAAGTTAAGGAATGTTTTCTGGATTGAGCAATATCTCTGCCAAATGGCTCGTGAACAGCTTTGTTGTGTCATAAGTTGAAGTCAAGGAAAATCAGTATTGTTGTAGGCATTTTGATCTGTCATGGACTTCCTGCAGAGTAATTGGACTTTGTGCTCTGCAGTGCAGTACATATGTCAATGCTTGCAAGTTAATGCAGGCTAGGGAAGAAGTGAGATACAAACAGAGCTGTGAAAACTTTGAGGAAAGAAGCTGAGCAGGGAGAATCTGTACGTAATGTCTATGGGACATGTGGACGCTCAGCAGCTCCAAGAAAACAGACTGCTGATGTTGGTATTTGTATATTGACTTAGCTGCTGAGCTGCAGGTACAAAACCATAAAAGTTTTGGGGAGATCTGGCAGTCTGCTCTTGTTTGTCTTCCTTGAATGTGCATCAGAAGACATCTAAGTATGTGCTCATCGTACTGTAAGACTGGTCGAAGGGAGAAGCTGAGGCATGCAAAGGTTGGTGATACTCCAATGTAACTTTTCTGCTTTCAGACAAATGTGCACCAGACCATTTACTGTCAGCAGGATGTAGTGTAGGGTAATGTGGAGCTGACATGAAAAGCACATGAAGCCAGTCTTCCCATCTTGGAGATTCCTGGGAAGCCCTGATCATCCTGATATAGAAATGTCATCGAGGACACTTTTGGGATAGGTACCTAGGAAAATCCTGGGAATAGCTTAGATGTGGCATCTTGTCCTAAAAGTGCTGTGTCATGTGAACACTGGTACCTCTCATCTTGCTGATTAATTGTGCAAAAGCAAAGGGCACCCCATTGCCCCTCCCAAACTCAACAGCTGCTACTTGGAAGAGGCTTTTTTTCCCCCCATAATTGGTATTAGATGGTGATGATGCCACAAGCTTTGAAATATTGGAAGCCAGCACTGATCACGCTTACAGATAGCTGAACAATGCAGTGCAATGTAAACTAGGCAAACAAATCCATCTGGGTTGCCAGAGAAGGCAGAGAAAAGCTCTAATCTTCTCGAAGCAGCTGTTGGCCAAGCTGACATTGAAAGGCATTATTTTTAAAATGAAAGCTTCTGTGTGGGTGATGAAAGCTGCTGGATTTCTTGCTTTGGACTGGAAGCACTTGTCAGTAGCCCAGACAGAGATCAAAATCGTTAAATGCAGCAAAGCAAGAGTGATAAGCAGGACCCTCTTCAGTGGGTAATGGATTCCTGTCTATGCTGGGACAAGGTGGGCTTTGCTAGGAATAGCTGCAGCAGCAGCAGCATCCACACCCAGGTGAGCAGCACTGGCAGCTTTACATTCAGAAACACCTGGAGCGCCTCATCTCTCCTTTCCTCCAAGTGCCTCTTGCTACCCAAAGGGATGCAGGAGCCAGTGAGCCCAAGTGGGTGGGAGGTGGTGACTAGGTGGCACTGGAGATGGTGGGAGACACCCTGGGGCAGAGCAGGAGCAGTGCTGAGACAGAGCAGGACAGCTGATGGTGCACCTGAGCTGGCCAAGAGCTGGGCTGCAGTACGCACCCTACCTCGAGCCCTCACCAAACTGTGTCAGACAAGAGGCAGGTGTCGTGGTCCGATTCCTCCTGGAGAAGTCCCACGGCATGAGGAAGCTTATAGCCAGACGTTACCCCTTGCTGAGACCTGGGGTGGACCTTGTCGGGACAGTTAGGTGAGCAAAACCTACCTGGGGTAGCTACAGCCTGGGTCAGCAAGTGATGTTAATGGAAGTCTGGATGTGCAGCTCATGTAAATCAAGCTTCATCAGTCAAAGCAGTTTTGTTCCAGGACAAGTTAGTCAGACCCAGGGCTTTTGTCAATACTACATTATAAATGTTACAGGAATAAGTCCCCAAGCCCTAAAATTACATGATCATACTGTCATGTGTCTTTAGAGGCCTAATCATGTAGCAATAGGTTGAGGGGTAAGAGCGTTAAACTGGAAGAGGTAGATTTCTCTAGACATTAGGAAGAAATTTTTCACTGTGGAGTGATGAGACACTGGGACAGGTTGCTCAGAGTAGTTGTGGATACCTCATCCCAAGAAACATTCAACACTACGTTGGATGGGGCTTGGAGCAACCTGGTCTAGTGGAAGGTATCCCTGCCCAGGCAGGGGGTTGGAACTAGATGATCTTTAAGGTCCCTTCCAACCCAAAGCATTCTATGATTCTGTGATTTATCATGATAGCATTGTTAGCATCAATAAGCATATAGATTTTCATCCAGGGTGAGATGGAACAGTTCAAATGTGGCAAAAAGGAGTACGGTTCTCTCTGGAGCTTGGTGGTAGGTTACCAGTGGTAGTAGCAGCAGATAAAATAGTTGTAATTTGTACTGGTTTTAACAGCCTGTGATGCCTGGAGGGATGTTTCAAAGATTCTTATTTTTCTTTTGTGTACTAGGACTGTCAGAAAAATAAAAGCCACCCCTACTAGAAAAAGTAGTGTTGTTATCCAGGGATATGGCTACAGAGGGGTTTGCTTGGAGCAGTGCAGTTTGCTCAGTGGGAGTCACAACAGAACTGTCAGACATTAGCAGAGGCAGGACCAGGACCTAGACCTTCTTTGCTGAGAAGAGATGTGATGCTGAAGGCTGCTGCATTTGGGTCAGTTGTGAGCAGTTAGCACTTCTTCTGGTACATGGCAACTGATGAAGTAGTAAACTTGATGTAAGGCTTCTAGGCTTGGAGGCTGGAATGAGGAGAAGAATATCCAGGACTATTGCAACCCTCCCTGTCTGCAAGCAAGCTTCCTTAAGGTATTGGTGCTGGTGTTCTGCCTGGCAGAGCAAACATGAGAGTAGAGGACCAAGCAAAATGTTTCATTACCCTCATTGCCAGAGAATTGAAAGAATCTGACAGGGAGATTTGTTTAGCTGCAAAGCCATATAGACCATATTTTCTAAATATATTTTGTTTTCCTCTTAAACTCCATTTATGAGTGACAAGAAAACTAATAAAATCTACTAAGAACAACGATGGCAATTTAGCACTTTGAGAGAGAGAGGAGCTGTATCTAAGAAGTGTGTATGCTTCTCTGACATTTTCAAGCCATGCCTGAAGTAAAGATATTTCTTCTGATGGGCTATGAGGGTTTGTTGTTTTTTTTCCTATCACATTTTTCTTCTGCACATCTATTGCCTACCTTCTGAGGCTTTTCATACGAAGTGGTTACCAGCCAGTATTAAGGAGAGAAATTAAGAGGCTCAGTAGATAATGAGATGAAAAATTAATCATCCCAGACTCAATCATAGGTTACTTTATACAAGAGGTTTCTCCTCAGTTTGTACCGGTTTGTGGTGAGCTCCATCATAAGGTTGTCAATCACAGATGAGATGTCACATTTTAAAAACTACATCAATCATCAAGAGACATGTGTGGGTCTAATGTGTCAAACACCTGCTTGACAAGGGCCAGTCAACACACTGCACTTTCAGATGCACCTAAACACAAAAGCTTTAACACAACAATGCATCCAACAGCTTTCTTCTTTCATACTTGTTTTGGCCTCTTAGTTTTTACACACAATTTTAGAAAGGAAAAACAGTGCATATTCAATCAACATTTAAGAAAGTAATTCAGTATTCTTATTTAAACATGTCAGTGTAAATGGTGAAAAACAAGGGGGTAAAACGTCAAGGAAATTAAAACCAAAAATCTAAAAATATTTTTGTGAAATGACTTTTATGTCCAGACTTGAGATTTATATAGTTATATTTTGGTGTCCTAAATTTTCCCCCAAATCAGCCTTTATCTTAAAGCTCTTGCCCATCGGTGCTATGAGGTCAGGTTTTACGTGGTTAAACAGCCACTGTACTCCGACCAGAGGTGGAAGTATTTCCATGATGGCCTGAAAAGAACTGGTGTACAGCATTTGCACAGCTCTTTGGGGATCTTCCTGGATGAAAGGCACTATTATACGGGTAAGATCATTATCATTATCATGAAAAACCTTCTCAAGGAAGCAATTCCACCTTCTGCTTCTGACACCTCATTTCTCTGTTGTCTCAGGAGCCTCTTTTGTATCTCCTAGGAGTGTCAGTTCACATCTTAATCTCTTTGTATGTAATCTCATTACAGATAATCCCATTTGCTGGAGATGTCAGTATTTCTCCACTATGTGAGGAAGGATTTCCACTCAGCTCATTTTGTAACTGATCCCAGCTACGGTCACTATGAAGGAGGGAAGGAAGGAAGGAGAGAAGGAAGGAAGGAAAGCAGGAGGGAAGGAAGGGAAGGAAGGGGAGGAAGGAAGGGAGGGAGGGAGGGAGGGAGGAAGGAAGGAAGGAAAATTTTGCTGAAGTGAATGCTTTTCTTCAGGTGCTGGGTAGTGGGAGGAGCTGAC
>NW_009951951.1:673829-689156 GCF_000747805.2 Chaetura pelagica | reverse complement strand
GGAAGGAAGGAGGGAAGGAAGGAGGGAAGGAAGGAGGGGAGGAAGGGAGGAAGGAAGGAAGGAAGGAAGGAAGGAAGGAAGGAAGGAAGGAAGGAAGGAAGGAAGGAAGGAAGGAAGGAAGGAAGGAAGGAAGGAAGGAAGGAAGGAAGGAAGGAAGGAACACATTATTATTATTATTAACACTTTGTGTTAATAATATCCAATTATTTTTTTCTTCCATCTCATTGTTTACACAAGAGAGGAATTTTCACTTCAAAAAATCTCAAAGTTTAAAAAACCATAATAATAAAAGAAATGTAGGAATGACTTTCACAGCCATCCATCTTCAGTCAGGTTTTCATGGTAGAGGCAGAAACATTGTGAGCTTTCCTCACTTTGATTTCTTGCCTTTTAGTAACTCTTGTCAATTAGGGAGGATATAGTCTACTCTCAATTCATTAAGTGCACCACAATTGTCAGTTAGTGACAGGCTCAGGGGAGGCTGAGTTAAGTAAACATGGAGGATAAATTATACAAGAAGAGCACAGTTTGGAGAAGAATGGGGCCCTCTTGATATAAGATGCTTATCCTTAAAATCTCAAGTAAGCTCCTCTTGTTGATTAAAGTCCAAAAGCCTATATTCTTAAAAGGAGGAGTGGGGCAAAAAAACAGTCACTCTCCTTTGACGGTTTGAAAAAAGAAAAGATGTTTGTACCACTTACTGACTGGCTAATGAATAATCAGATTTCACAGCTTGAGTGCTGGGGTGGTAATTTGGTTGCACGCCATGCTCCAAATCCATGGAATAGTGCTTCATTAATGTGAAGACCTGTATAATCAAACAATTAGCAGTCTCTCTGCTGCTAAAGCAGCTTTTCATCAGCATATATACTTCGTTGTAAGATGAGTCTCAAATTACTGGATCTGACAGCAACTAGTCTTTTACTAAATCACAGCAATAGTAAAGTAGGGTGGACAGAACATGTATTTTTTAACATGTTTCTATGTCTGGAAGAGGTTTGTTCTATCCAGAAGATGAAGACATTATAGGTGAACTGAAATTTCTTTGAAATTAGATTTTTTTTTTTAACAGAAGGCTCAATTGCTGTAAATTATCAGTGATACGATGTTACTTCTCACTTTACCTACTTCTCACTTCACTTATCTTCTGCGAAGGAGGAAAAGACTTCTACCCATACTCCAGTTCCCAAATGTCACCCTCTTCCTTTCCTTGTACGGGATTTTACCATACAGGCAAAAGGAAGAGTCACAAGTTTCAACTGCTGCCCTCTGTTCTCCATTTCATTTGAAAACATCACAGATAGGGGAAAAGAGGTGGAAAAAGTGAAGATGAGTCCAGACTGCAACATTCATCTTCACTTAAGGGCATGGGTTTCTCACTCACTTAAAGCTCAGAAAGCCCTGGTGTATAGAATCTCTTTTGGCGCCCATGTCCATGCCAGCTTGGAATGTGGTTGGCATCTTTCAGAGGACAAAAGCTTCAATATTTGCCTAAGCAACTGCTTGTGTACCTGCTTGCCGCCAGACTGCAGGGCAGTGGAGGTGTTCAGTGAAAGGATGTGGCAACGCATAGGACCAGAGTAACATAGCAAATTATATGGAAGGAATAGAGTGTTTTGTGTATAGAAGGCTTTGTAGAGCATTCTTACGCTCTTGTTACAGACACTTTCCCTAAGTAAGTATTTATTTCTGCACATGCTACATGGCTTTTTCTTTCCTTTAGTGTTGTTCTGGAAATCAGCTGAATGTCAGTGGGTTTGTGTTCTGTAGCACAGCAGGTGCTAGCTACAGAGTGCACTGGAAACATCTACCAAGTATTTGTGATATTGGCATAGATATTGCACCAGAACCTGCTCTTGCATGCGACAGTGCAATGAAGTTAATTTGTGTCAGCTAAGACACTGAGTCATTACATTTATAATCTAATTTAGCAGTAGCTGATCTAAAGTTGAGCAGTACTGGACTGTTTTCATGGCTGCAGTGTTTTATCTGTTTTTTGATTCTTTCCTGTTTGTCAAAAAAGTAAAAAACCCACTATTTTACATGTTATGGAGCCTGTAGCTGTTGTGAGACCTGCATGTCTGAAGTGTAGCTGGTGGTAACTGAAAGGTGATGTTGCCCAAAGGACCTGTTAGTCCACCTGAATAGGTGTTTTCTAAATATTAAACATAGAAGTGAAGATGAAGTTCACCCTAGAGAAGGTGTTCTCGTAAGAGCAATCCTACTATCTGACCATTTCAGAGAAGTTGAAAGGAGAGGTCTCCTACTTTCAGTATCCCTGTCAGTCTAGTACCAACTTGAGAAAACTGAGCTGCAGAGGTGATCCTGTTTGCATATCAGAAATAGAGAGACAAAAACTGCAAAAGGCCAAAATATCCCTCAAGCCAACTACCCAAATTTCAGCAAGGGCCATGAGGCACTCTCACATAATCACCTTTAATACAACTGGCCTCCACCAGCATTTTCACCCAAGCTGTGATCTCCTTGTGACTTCCAAAAGATTCCATAACCACTGAATGCAGACAGATTGTTGCACTTCAGTGGTTATTTGCTGATCTGGACTTACCTTCACTGTCAGGTGCGCAAGCAAACAGAGGATGGAACCCAGCACAGGATCCAACCCATGTTCCTTGCCTGTATGTGCTGTCACTGAATCCTGAGAGACACTCTTGGATCAAAATGAGCACAGTTTCTACAGAAATGAAATCTTAAACTAAATAAGCAGGTAGCTTTTTTTTCATTTCTTTGTTTTGTTTTGTGTGGGTTTTTTTTGTTGTTGTGGTGGTTTTGTTTTGGTTTTAATAGTATGGTGTATCTTAATGCTTCTCTCCTTTCCAATACACATCAAATATCTCTGGCACAGGCTGTGCCTCTGCCATTATATAGATGTGGCATGTGTAAAGAACTGCACAAATTAAGATATGCATTTCAGGTCATGGGGTTGGCTGTTTTGAGAGATCTAACATCTCGATTGTTCTTAAAAAAGAAAGTACTCTTATCAGCTTTGAAATGCTGATGTTTTTTAATCTTTCTAATGGTATAACTGATGAGATCATGTGCAGTGTTCTCTTCATTGTCCCAGACAGAGGAAATAGAGTCCATTACTAAACACTAAATGTGCTCATTAATTTTCCTAGGCATTCATCTTGCTTTTAACAATTTGAATGTGTACATTGAAACTTATGAACCCATTCATAAAGTTAGTTGCTTTGTGAAATGATGATGTGACATTTTTGCCAGAAAATTTCTTTCTCCAGTCCTTGCCTGAGAAACTAGGAACACTTTTCCATTGGATTCCTTTACAAATGTCCTTGATGACTATTTACTTGATGGAAAGAATCCAGAAAGGGCTCTAATCCACCTGGGATGAACTCTTTCCAGCCTCACAATTGGAGGGAAAGACGTGGGTTCTTCTCAAGCTACCCTGCAGGTAGCAGGGCCTGTTGCAACAGGACAAGGGATAATGGTTTTAAGATAAAAGAGGGTAGATTTAGACTAGATATAAGAAATATTTTATTTTGTTTGCAACGAGGGTGATGAAGCACTGAAACAGGTTGCCTAGAGAGGTGGTCAATGCCCCATCCTTGGAAACATTCAAGGTCAGGTTGGATGGGGCTCTGAGCAACCTGATCTAGTTGAAGATGTCCCTGCTTACTGCAGGGGGGTTGGAATAGATAACTTTTAAAACTCCTTTCCAAGCAGAACCATTCTGTGATTCTATGCTTTTATGATAACCCACAGGGTGGAGCCCACCCTTCATCCCTCTTTCAGAACCACTGTTCTGTAGGGCCTGGCAGCCCATGGCTGGGCAGCTGCACTGCCCAGAAGCCCAACTCAGGGCAAACTGGTGCTACCTAGACTTTCTGGGGTCTTCTACAGCAAGCCATTGGAAGAGGGTGCAACTGTGACCACAAGCTGACATACTATGATGTAGTGATCTCTGACAAGGGGAGTATTTATCCTCAGGAGAATGGAATGGAAAAATGGCCTGGGAAATTAATAAGGAGAAATAAGCTTTAATAAATATCCTAAGGGAATTAGACATAAAGTCTTGGCACAGGAGTTACGTGGTTGCAGCTCACTAGTGCTTTTATAATCTCACCCTTAAGCCACCTACTTGATCTCAGGTTTACACTCCCTCCACGCAAATCCATGGGGGGCAAAAAAAAAACAACAACACAGGTAGAAGTTCAACAAAAGCAGGGAAGCAGTGGCTGTGCTTCCTCCTTGCTTCTGGAATTAGCAGGTATATATGCAGGTAACGTGTGAATTTATAACATTATACACGCACAAACACCCGTACCATTTTTAACCACACTTTCTTACCATACTGGGTACTTTTTGACTATCATTTCCTTGGCTGTAAAAACCTTTTCCTTGCATGATCCCTCAGCTGCTGTCCTGTCTCAGGACCCAGTCCTGTAACGCTGCTGTGTGCATTAAAATACAAGTGCCTCTGCCAGTGTCACTCTTGGAAGAAGAATTCCAGGAGCTGTAAGAGGCAAATAAAATCTAACAGAATATGTAACTGTTGCAGGAATAGGACCAAAATGGATGGAAATATTCATATGGTGCCATAAAAGATAGTTACATGAAACCTGGATTGCAAATAAATAAATGTATATAAGTAAAAAAATCAATCACAATCTGTTGGAGATTGATCACAAAAAACACAACAGCTCTAAATAAATGTGGTCCAATACTCACATTAAATGAATTTAATTTGCTAGTGATATAATAATAATAATAATAATAATGTTATTTTTGGGACTAATTTAAACTCTGCAAATTCAAAATAATTATTAAAAATCCACGTTTGTGTAAATATATTATGTTTACCCTCCTTTTTTGAAAAACAGTTTAGTTTTTCTTTTGTTTTTCTGTTGCATAAAACTTGTGTTTTAACAAAACATTGCCATGAGCTAACCCAGATCTGAATCCAGAAAGTGCTCTCAACATTATCCTTCTCTGTTCACATATATTTGAAGTAAATTACATCAAATTGTATTTGAAATACCAAACTGGCATTAATGGAAGCTTTTTTTGCTCCAGGCACCATTTTAAAATAGATGAGCATAAAAATGCAGTCTGCATCATTAAGTTTATATGAAACTAGTGAGAATAAAAATCACCATGTAAGTTCTAATAAGATGTGTTTTTCATTCCAGTTTAATAACCCAAGACTATATTCATCTTCCAGTATAATAAATACACTGAAAGGAATTCATTCTTTTGTGGTTTTTAACATGTTGAGGGTTTCAGAAGATGGAGTTTTCTGGGAAGCTGGGTGAAGAAAATTCTTTAATATGGCAGTGTGGAGTATTATTATCATAAATAATTAATGTGCACAGCAGAAGAAAGCCTAGCTTCATTAATAATTCTTATTTTTAGTTGGCATAAGCTAGAGGTGCTGTATCTTCTTTCATCCGATTTATGTCAATTTCCCAGATTTTAATTTACTAGATGTTAAAATTTTAAAGGTATGTTACTTTTTGCAATGAATTTTTGTTCGCGACTTTGCATTAATATCCTACTGCCAATTTTTACTCGTGGAGATATTTTTAGTGACAAGCAAAAAAGAAGAAAAAAAAAAATAGTAGCAGCCAGGCAAGGTAGAGTGGGCATCAGTGTCAGCTCCTTTCATCTTCATTTCCCTTTGGGATCAGTTAAGATGCTTCTTTGATTAGGACCTCAGGAAATATTAAAAAGCTCTTCTGTGAATTTAAGCTCATCAAACTTGTCTCTGTTTATTTTTTTGAATACCGAGATAATTCACCTCCCGCATTTCCAGAACACAGGTTCCCTCCAACCCCGCCGCACTTCTCTGATCAGTTAAGTCACTTGTCAACATCGCTGAATCTCTCCTAACAAATGTTACTGCTTCATTAATGCAGCGCCTGAGCTGGAGCCACGCCTAAACATTCCTTATTAGCACAAACGAGGAAATATAGATGACACTAGAGATGTGTCTAGTGTCACTCTAGTGTGGCGAGTGCAGGTAGTGCTGGATTAAAACAAAGGAGAACAATGTGACACCTGAAGGAAAACCAGAGTCGGGTGGAATGGGGGGGGGAAACTATTGTGTCTTGTTGCAAAATGTTCATGGGAAAGAGGCTGCAACTCTCATTGCAACTTTGGAAACACCCATACTGTGCAGATGCAATGTTAACCTGCATTATGCCTTTTAAACACATTTGCAAATGTTCTTGTTTATCAGAGCAAATGTTAGAGCTGATTGAAAAGTGATGTGTTTTTTTTCCCCCCCCTCTCAAGTATTTTAAAAGAAAATGTGTTTGGTGTTCTGTTTTGTTTTTTTTTCTTACAAACTCTGTTGAACAGACTGGAAAAAAATAAGCAACCCCTTCCTCTTGATTTTTTTACTTTTATCTCCATTTTAACTGTGAACCTCCTTTTATTTTTTCTAGAGACCAAAAAACCCCTCCAAAAACAGAGAGGTTTGGAAGAGGAAGATATTGCAGAGACCGTGGGAGAAGGGAGCATGCTGTGAAAATAATAACTTCAAGGTGAGGGGAGAAGAAAACCAACAAAAAGCAAAATGCAGGAGTTGTTCACTTGGGAAAAAGGTAATTTTAACCTTGTTTATGTTTTGGATGAAAATTTTTCAGCTGCTAGAAGTACTTCTAGCATCTAAAATAGGCCAGGCAGTACTTTCAGCCAGGTATCATGGCATTTTCAGTCTGGCATTGGTGTTCTTTGTACAATCAATTTCTCCTTAAGAGTTTTTCCAGCTTTTTGCTGTGTTGACTCCTGTATTGTATTATTTGTCTTAAAACTGTGCTGCAGCTTGTGTCCTACTGCGTCTTGTAAAGCCAGGCTGAGCAAACCTGGGAAATGAGGCTCCTTTGAGTAAAATGCTGATGCCTCTGTGTGTAGGTACACACATAGACTCAAAAAATCAGTGATGCTACTGATCCCACATGCATGAACTCAGAAGGTGAATTCAGGCATGGCCAGAAAATTTTAGTTGCTTTGACACGACCTCCCACGTGTCTGTCGGTATTTCCATGTGGGTGTCTGCAGCAGTTGGCAAGCATGAGCTGGAGCCTGGGTATTCTCTGATGTGCCAGGAGACAGGGAGAAGCCCAGAAGCTCCAAGAAAGACCCACTTAAAAGAGACATCCCGTGATATCTAAAACCAAGCAGTGGCAGCTGCCCCTTAGCAAAGAGCCTGTCCCCCCTCTCTACTCCTGCCCTAAGATTCCAGCTCTAGCAGGATCTGCTGAAGCAAAGAGGGCAGTGTTTGTTGGGAAGCATCAGAGTGCTGAGGAAGTGGCAAATACCTACCAAGAAGTAATTATGGTCCCTGTACATCATACGGGGATAGATATGGTATTGCATCATTCTTCTTGTTTTTAAAGCCACGAACAAGCACCTGACTTGAACCATGCACTTAGTATCTTGTCTTTATTCATGTCTGCATGAAATAATTAAGTCAGAGACCACAAATCCATAGGAATGATGCTTTCGTTGAACTTCAAGTCTGTCTGTAAGGCACTTAGTTACAAATATGTTAAGCTTTTGTTTTGTTTTGGTTTGGTTTCTTTTTCCTATTTAGTTAACTTCTCCCTCCTTTCTGTCAGGCAAATGGTCGAGTAGTGCCATTTCCAAGTAGCATCGCGTGTCTGTCATCTTTCTTTCTGAGATGTGGGGATACTTTAGAAAAAGCTGGTGGGCTGTGATTTTTGCTCCACTATTGTTTTTGTGGGAAGGACTGTAAGAGGTGACATTCCTATGCGTTATTGGGGTATTTGTTACCATCAAAACAGAAAAAAAGTGACAAAACTTTGGGTGCCAATAACAGCATATTCACTAAGCAGCAAACACAGACCAATTTTACAATAGGTGAGTGACATGGGCTTGCATACTAAAATCTGCACCAAAAGAAGCGTTTTACTTACTTCTTTATTTCCTATTAATCCTCTGTGACAATGGGTTTATTTTGCAGGAAAATATGCAAATACCTTAATCTGGTAGAACAGTATGACAGTCTGAATGTGGGTCTCTTCACTATACAGTGACAAACTCTTGTTTAAGAGGACCAGCACTAGGAAGAAGATACATTTCTGAGTTAAAAAAAAAAAAAGAATCTCTACAGAAAAACTGCTTGGTTTTTTTTTGTTTTCTTTTTTATTTTTTAAAAAAGGAAGAAATGGATGGGCATTGGAGAACAGTCTCTGAATAATAAATTTTAATCTTTTCTGAAATACAGTTCATTAGTAAATGAGTAGGTGAAGGAATTAGGGATATTTTGCTGCTTGCTTTCTGCACCCATATTAGAAAAACCCCACTTTTTTAGAAAGTCTGTTGTCTCTTTGTTTTATTTCATACATTAATTATATAGTGTCAGCTGTTGGAACAATACTTCAAAAATATTCCTGTAAATGTTGAAACTGTATCTGCAGAGACTTTTTTGATTATTTTTTTTTTTCAACATCCTAATTTGAAGAGTGATTTAAGAACTGATTGGCAGTTGGCAAAAAATGAATGATAATGAACTCATTTTGATAGAGATGGACCAGATACCATGCCGGCTGTCGAAACTTTCAAAGCTGGTTTCTCTCCAGTAAATGTGATCCTGCAGGCTCTGTCCATCTGCCTACAAGAAAAGAGACATTCACATTCTGTGGAAGTGCTGCTGAGAAAATAACCACTGAGAATTACCGATTTCGTGATCATTCGTTGGTCTCAGCTAGGAAACTGGACAACAATAAACACCATGACAAAACAACAGTGCTGAGCTACTTTGCTTTTTTTTTTTCCCTTTTTTTTTTTTTTCTTTCTCTTTGTATTAGCAGGTATCCAGCATGCTTCAGTGTGATGAGGAATACTTATATTTGTCAGGCAGAGGAGAGCAGCTTGAGCAGGGCTGAGCCCTCCCCACAGCAGGGATGCTTAAGGGGGATCTGAAGCTGTTGCTTACAAGGATGGTTTGATTCTGGCCTCCCCCTAAATTTTGCTGGTGCAAACCCAGTCGCAGCCACCACATTAAACAGCTGAAGTGAAAAACTGTGCCAGCTGTTAGGCCTCTCCGGATGCTCTCCTGTTGCATGAAATTAAAAAAGCTCTGAGATTTAAGGAAAATGGCATGAATTCACCCAAGACACAACATCTGGGGTGCAGGCCTGGAGCACACCAGCCCAACTCCGTTATGTCCGAAGTGGCTGATGCTGGTGAAGGGGTTTCCAGGAGATGCCCTCCCGTGGGTGGCAGTGCTGGGGGAGAAGGGCAGGACAAGCACAAGCCTCCTCCAGCCCATGCGGTGATGCCTGCCCCAGCACCCAGCCCCTGCTTACCCAGTTTACAATGCTCATTTTTCAGTTATGTCATTCCTTCTCTAAAGCCTGACACCTTTCCCTCTCTTCTTCCTCCTGAGTGATGGTTTCTGTGTGCCCCTTAGGAATTTTCCACCACTCTTGAGCTCCTGGTACCCTGTTCCAGTCCCCCTCCCACAGCCTCTTCCTAGCCTTTCTCCACGCCTCTGGCTTTGAAGGTGGCTCTCAAATGAAGTGCCTGCAGGCTTACCTTTGCACATCACCACTGCTAAATTTTTAATCAGTGGCAGTGAAACAAAGGAAAAGAAGCAACTCTCACAGTATTTAACAAGTAACATGTGGCTAAACCCCATGCCTTATCCTGGCTTACAGGCACGAACAGGGTGGCAGTCGCCTACTGTAGAAGCCGTGTAACATCCCAGGAGGATTTGCTCTGGTGCTGTGGTCATGCCACACTCAATGTTACGTGGTGCTACAGTTGCACATGGCCAAAACAAAACAGAGGTGAAGTACTTCCGCATGTGACATGGAATTCACTGCTACATTAGTCATTAATCAACAAAAAAGTTGGCGCATTTCTGTCCCCTTACACAATCAGAATGATATAAATGAGAACCTTATCCAAAAGTTTTAAAATCCATTTAAAAAAAAAAAAAAAAAAGCTGGCTACAATATTTGTACAATATTTGCAGCTGAGCAGAATGAAGCTGGGAACAGCTCTGTCTTCAGCTTCCCAGTTTCCATGCACAATCCCCACAGTCAGCTTAGCTCTGCCCATGGTGGCGAAGGGCCGAGCAGGGTTCTGTGCTTGTGAGGCAGGGTGCAAGCAGAATCACAGAATCACAGAATCCTAGGGGTTAGAAGGGACCTCGAAAGATCATCTAGTCCAACCCCCCTGCCAGAGGAGAGTCACCCAGAGCACATCACACAGGAACATGTCCAGGTGGGCTTTGAATGTCTCCAGGGAAGGAGACTCCACAACCTCTCTGGGCAGCCTGTTCCAGGGCTCTGTCACTCTCAAAGGAAATAAGTTCTTCCTTATATTCACATGGAACCTCCTATGCTCCAGTTTGCACCCATTACCCCTTGTCCTATCACTGGTCATCACTGAAAAAAGCCTAACTCCATCTTCCTGACACTCACCCTTTACGTATTTGTAAACATTGATGAGGTCACCCCTCAGTCTCCTTTTCTCCAAACTAAAGAGACCCAGTTCCCTCAGCCTTTCCTCATCAGGGGGATGTTCTACTCCCTTCATCATCTTTGTGGCTCTGTGCTGGACTCTTTCAAGCAGTGCCCTGTCCTTCTTGAACTGTGGGGCCCAGAAGGGTCACACCTGCCTTTATGGGGAGTATTTGGTACCAGCCACTGCAAGAGGCAGCAACCCTTGTGTGCAGGGTCATGGGCCCAGTCATCCAAGCAAATTCAGTGAACCAAATTCTCTTCATGAAGCCCATGTAAGAAGCAGAGAAATGAAGTTTCTGTAAGTAGACTCATAGTCCAGAGCTCTGCATACCTGGTTTATGGTCATGCTCCAGCCCTGGAGCATGTCTTGAATGAGTGATGCTAATGGGGCTGAATTCACAGCACAGAGACCAAAGCTTCACTCTTTACTCCTAGCTAATTCCCAAGACTTGAGACTCCACCTCTTCAATCTCTGTATTTTGCTCCAAATGCTTTGTTACCTATGAAACTCTGATTTGTATGAAAGATAAAGGAGTTTAAGTCAACTGACAGCTTTTGAAATGGAAGTCGTGATGCTAAACCCACCACATTACAACCAAAATTTAGGTTATAATATGATTTATCATGTGTATTATGATGGGTCTGCAAGAGCTGAGCAAAGATTTGGGCCTTTTTGTGTTTATTCATGAGTGGGCTTGCTAAAAACTATCAGAAGACATACTGCTTGTCCCAAAAGATTAACTTGGCTCTTAGTAACACTTTTGTTCCTGCATTCCTACAGCTCACACATACATAGAAAAAGCACTCATAAGCTTTATTTCACTGTGCCTTTCAGGGGCAATACCTGCTCAGGAGTTTTTCAGAGTGTTTATTTAACAAAGGAAAAAAGCATATCTGCATCCCACAGAAAATTTCTAAGCTTCTCATTACAGCAAAGCATCTGCCCTCGTCGCAGAGGGCACAGAGTGTGTGGGACATGTCTTGAGAACTCAAGGGAAAAATAATGTGTTTTCTGGAGTAAATAAGCAGCTTCAGAAAGAACAGCAACACCAAAGATGTTTCTGGGATCTTTGCTCCCAGTGCATTCAGCTGACAAGGACTGGTCCCCCTTTTCTCATGGGCTACCTGTTCAAAGGTCCTTGCACCACCCAATCACCTCCTGTTTCTGGCATGGAAAATGGTCTAGTCATTAAGAAGGGCCAGCTAAGAAATATTTTAGTGATTAGGACAGGAGGGGATATAGTATCTCTGTTTTCCAGGGAAAACCTATTTCCTCACTTCTTTTCCATCCAAGCATAAACTGGTATTTTTTGCCATCATGAGAGCAAGCCAGGGCCAGCACTGGAGACAGAGAGAGAAACCACTATAGTGTGGATTCATTAAGCTCATATTTTTTTTTTTTTTCTTTCTTTCTTTTTTTTTTATTATTATTATTAAAGGAATATGGAGTAAAGCAGGGCAGAACAAAGTGTTCTGGGAAACTGATAATCAAATGGCCTAAAGCTAATGTTTACTTTTTTGAATGTTTTACAGCAGCATTACTTGGAGATGTATTAAAAACAGGGAGCGAGAGGGAGGGAGGGAGCCTAATAATAGCCTTCCAGTTATAGAAATAGAGAAGCAGCATAGATATGATAATTGAATTTGGTTTGGATGGGTGATAATCCGCCTTTATGCTACAGCTGTAGTTCTCAGATTTGAGCCTCACTGGTGGCAGGTGTTGGGCAGCCTCCCCTGCCACGGGAAGGCTCCAGCACTGCACGCCCCTGCTCACCCCCTGTTCCTCTGCAGGCGGGAGGCTGCTGGGTCGTTTGTTTTGCACGTGTGGTTCTGGTTTCTCTCTGCATTTATGGGGGTTGTCCTGAAGGTGACCTGGAGCCTCCCTTGCCTGCCTGGCCAGGAAAAGTCACCAGTGAAGCTGGAGGGCAGCTCTTCTCCCCAGCAAACTCTGTGCTCAGCCACTCCTTTTTTCTCCTCCACACTTGGGGAGCTGACACTGCTAGTAAGCCAAGGAGCTATATATTTTTGGTTGCACTTGGAGATTAAGTGCCACTTGAGTTACAGTGTCTGGATTCCCAAATATTTGTGTAGTTTTAGATAATGAATTCTCGTTCCTGACTGTGTTTAGTATAAATATTTATTCACACAGCTCTGTCTGTTTGATCCCATGGAAGAAACTGGGGATGGTGGGGGGAGTGGAGAGGTGCCTCCAAGCTGGCTCTGTCACAGGCGTGGATCCCCTTGCTGTCTTGTTTCCTGAAGCAAACCCTAGCCTCTTTTTGCCTAACCTGGATGCCTCTGCTATGGGAGATGTTCTGGAAAATGTAGGGTGGGAGGCAGTGGGTGGGATAACTGGGCTACAATGGGTGGATAGCAGGGCCACCCACTTTCATGAGGTGACCTTCAAGATTTTGTGCCAGAGACATGGGGCTGGTTGCATGCTGCTGTCGCACTACCAAGAGGAGTAGGAGACTGGTGAAGAGATCAAAGCAGAAGAAAAAGTCACAACACCCTTCCTGGGTAGCGGGAGGTCTCTGTGTCACCCATGCTGCCTTCTGTCCTCCTAATGCAATCCTCCAGGAAACTTTATCAGTCTCTTTTTCTGTCTTGCTTCTGAAGGAGAAACATTAATTAATTTCCCCTTCATAATAAGAAGTGTGAAGATTTCAGTTTCTCCCGGCACTGAATTAAATTCTGGCTTCACAAAAGCTTGCATTTTTAATGGAGCTGTTTTGCAGGTCACCAAAATTGTTCCCCATTCAGTCACTCTCATCATCTGGGTCATTACAAGGGAAAGCCACAGCTGATGCCTGGATCTGACTCCCGCAGTACTCAGCTGGCACTCAAATGCCACCTCTAATGATAACGAAGAGCATGATGCCTGCTACAGCACCTTTTCTCCAGCTATCTCAGAAGAGCTATATCGATGTGATTAAATTAGCCTCATAATGTCACTGTGATGTGGATAGGTAATGTGCAGGTTTCACAGGTGAAAAAGCAGGGGGTCCAAGCAGCATGTTGCTCAAACTTTGCAGCCAGAGAGCCCAGGTGATGAACGGGGACTTGGACTATGAGGCTCGGCAAACCATCACCACTGAAGGCCATTTGTGCAATTGGCAGGGAAATTAGCCATGCTTATCCCAGTTTTCAAGGTATTTTAGGTGAGGACTTGCTTGCCACGCAAGGCTTTTTTTGATTGCACTGTTTATCCTGCATCCTCAGTGAGAGTTCTCACTGTCCTTAGTGCATCTGTGCTGGCTCAGCCCCCTGGTTTTATCTTTTTTCTTTTTTTTTTTTGTTCCCCCACAGGAAAAAAAAAAACCACAACAAAAAACCACCCTACTTATCACCCAAAGTGCATAGTTTGAACTTGGGAGGGCAAAGTTTTGGACTATTAGCTTGTAATGCTCATTAATCGCTAGCCAGACAAGAAATACCCACTATATCCTAACAGCGGATATCTATGAGGATGCCACAGTCAAAGATGGACTGGAAAATGTAAAGCACAGCTACAAGCATTTCCTCCAGTACTCAGAAAGTGTTAGACACTTTCTTGTCCAAATTCCAGCTTTACATCCCTGAAAGAGAAAAAAACAATAATGCATTTTGTCCCAAATGGCGCCTAGCAATATAAACTCCAAGCGATCCCTTTCAGTCTCTAGCTTTGATGGATGTCTTTGGTTTCTGAAGAGGGTCATGGTAGATGCCTTGTTAGAATAATATTGCAGAGGCTTGACAAGAAGCTTCAGATTTCTGTGGCAGCTTTCCTTCTTATGCCAACAGTTACATAATACCAAAGGACTGCAAAAGGCATTGTGCACTGTTCTTATGTTTGTTTTGAATGTTGTTTGTTGTTGTTGTTTTGGTTTTAGTCCAAGAATCTTTGTTTTATCTTTCCTGTTGTTTTCTGGCACCCTTATCAGCTTATGTTCCTTCCTCTGCAGTTGCTCCCCACAGTGCACACATCTATCTTTTCCAACAGTAGAGGAAAAATGGTGCAAAAATAGTCTCCATGTCAGCCTATGATTTCGGTACCCCTCCTTTGACACTGACTTGGCCAAGTCCCCAGCCATATCTGGGCTCAAGCTGCTAACTGGTTAACTGGGAAAAAAAACCTTCCTTCACTTTATGGTAGAGGTAGAAGGAAAGAAGTACTTCAAGAACTGTTTATCCAGCTTTTATGGCCATGTTAAACATGTAAATACTTCAGCTAAGGTAAATCTGGATTTACTGCCAAACCCTCCACTTCTGTGCATGTAGCCCAGTGTGTCTGAAATGGTGTATCATTCATGACCACTGGTGGGAAACAGCACATACCACTTCAGTTAGAATTTTCACTGCTCACTCAGAAGAACAAGTGACTCTCCTAAGCAAATACCAGTTTTGAAAGAGGTGAGGTAGAGATTCTGTTTCAGCTAACCTCTTCCCTTTCCCTCTGCTATCTCTGCACCTCTAAGCAAATTACAAACCTCTTTTGAGAGACTGTGAGCTACCAAAAAAGCCTGCAGGTCTGTGGTTCCAGCAGGCAGAAGACAAAACCCACGCTGTGTCCCTGCCTGGATGGATGTGCCATTTCATCAGAACTGAGTGAGACCACACCAAAATTTCTCCTGTCTGGGCAGAAGATGTCAAACAGCAGAATCTCCACACTCCTCATTGTGGAAGACATGTCCTGTCCTTTCTAGTGAGAGACATTTTCTGATGAGCTTTTGAGCAGGCTCTTTTCAGTTTCTGGGCCCATCTAGGCCCTGGCATGCTAAATAACCAGCTCACTTAGAAAAGCCAGCTGTAAGAGGGATGTAGTTTCCTTGGGAGATCGACTGAAGTCTTCAGCTGTTTCATGTAGGGA
>NW_009951951.1:632561-673816 GCF_000747805.2 Chaetura pelagica | reverse complement strand
CAAAAGGAAGTGGTGTAATTACTGTCACCAGAGACTTCAATTAAAACCATTACACTTTGGAAAACCCAAAGGTGTTGTCTGGTCCCTCCAAGTGAGCTTGTAGTCAGCAGAAGCTGTAAGAAAATGTGTGTTACATACAGGGAAAAAAATGCATTGGTACATGTAGGAAAGAAACAGTCCCACCCTCCTTCTCCCTTGTCTGAGGACACCCACATCCTGACCTATGAGGAGACCTCTTACCCTCTAGTTTATTGGAATAGCCATCAGGAAAGCATTCCTGGCATTCACCCTCTAAAACCTGCGTTTTTTTTTGTGACCCAGAAAGAGACAGAGTTGTTGGTTTTTTATCTTTATGGGAATAATTGTTTTTTTGAAAGGGAATCCAGTGTTCAAGTACAGAAACAAATTAAGGTCAGAGAGAAGCACCTAGCTTTATTTAAGTGTTTAGTCTCTCCTTGTGAAGTGGCTGGTTCTGCATGAATTACCATTAATAATAATATGTATATAAGATAGTGACATTCAGTGTGCATGTTCTTAGTTCCCCATTAAGGTGTGTTCCCTAAAAAGGTTTCCAGGTTTATTTAAACATGCAGGAAAGCGTTTAATATTAAACAGAAATAAGATGTAATAGAATTATGTCAAAGCACCTGAGGGAATTTTGGGTACCTTTAAGGAATGAGCTCTGAAGTGAATCATAGCTAGGGCAAGTGATAATTTAGCTGCTATATTTGGAAGAAGTTAAAAAAAAAAAAAAAGAAGAAAGAAAAGAAAGAAGGGAAAAATGAGTTAATTCTTCCACAGTTCTGAAATCCACAGCTATGAAATGCTGTAGCCCACAGACTCATCAGGAGTCTTGCCTCAGTATAAGCACTGTGTTACTTTCAACTGTTGAAAATTAGTGTAGTGATCTTGCTGGCACTTTTGCATTCTCTTTGCACAGGCACATGACTGGCTCCCTGGGGTCGGGTGGGACTGCCGGTGTGATAGGAGCTGACATGTAAGTGTTCAGAGACGTGGATGCTATCCTACAACTTCTGGTGACAAATGTGATTTAGTCTTAGCCTAAATTACAGATTTCATTACATCGTCCTTGAGCATTTTCAATTACAGAATTGCATCAGATCCTGTAATGGGATAAAAACTTTGTCCTTTATCACTTTTCGAAGTTTGGACACAAAAGAGATATTCTGATTAGCACCAAAAGGGCAAAGGCACAGGGCACTGAAGTTTGACTTATTTGCATGGTAATGCAGCCAAGGGCTTATAGTAAGATATTTCTATTTAAATTAATATTTTCAGTGTCAGTTTAGCAGTATCAGCACACTGTTAATGATCTCCATATCCATTAAGATCAGTTCAAATGCACCTCAGTGTAGCTTTCTTCCTCTATACTCCTGATGGTATTTTTTTAATCTGATCTGTAGCTTATTATTTTTATTATTCACAAATGTCACAGGCCTTTTCTCTCCCTTTTGGGATTGTTCTTCTCCTATTTTAGGTCTTTTCCTTTCTTCTAATGTTGCTTTGGGAAAGCTCTGGGGATATATAAAGAAAAACAGACAGATGCCTTCACCTACCAGATTGTTGTGAATAATAATAATCACCTCTTATATATCCCTTTTCATTTTCAAAGCACTTTGCAGCAATTAACTAATTTGTCTTTACAACAATCTCTGCTAGATAGGTAGAGGCATTTGCATAGTGGCTATTTATTTATTTATTTTAGTCTGCATAAAATTTTTGTGGTTTGTTGGGGTTTTTTTTCTCCTTTTTTTTTTTTTAATGTTTTGTTTTCTTCTTTTGCTGGGTATTTTTTGCTGCCCCTCTTTTTTGGAAAAGTATATTTCTGTGGGATTTTTATGCCTATTAGCACTCCTAATCAGTGAACCTCATTGTACTCTCATTGACATGAAAGCAACAGATGTACAGCAAGTTCCTTCAAGAACATAGGCCATATCTCAACTGCATTCAAGTAAGGCTGGAGAACTGGGAGCCGTACCTGAACCATGCTTAAGATGGCTGGTTCAGATACCAGCAAGGGAGATGATGGTGATACTTCTATTCTAAGACAAACCACTTGTGTGGTCCAATTTGTCAAAGGTATTGACCCACGGAATATGCTAAGTAAAAAAAGTAAAAAGCTGGGGGTTTTGGAATAAAACGCCAGATGTGAGAAAATCTGTTGCTGTAACCCCAAATCTATCATGGAATTGTGCACCTATTTGAGTCAATAGAAGAGTGAACCCAAGCAACGTTTTGGTAATTTCTACAGCCCAGTTCACCAAAGAAAAAACTCTTAAATAAGTTGAGTAGGCCAGGCAACCTGTTCCCTCTTGTACCCCATTTTCCACTGGTGCACGGTACATAAAATATGTAGCTAAAAACATTATGTTGGCACTTTGAGGGGTGAACCCAATGCATTGTATTTTAGTCTCAAACACAGATTACTATAACCTAATCTAGCAGGTTGTACTGGTGTGTTTGAAGGTGACAGCACTCTCCTACATCCTCCTCCACAGCCCATGCAACAGGGAGAAGGATTCTGCCAGCCCAGTTTGTCCCAATGTGCTACTTATGTCAGGATGATCTGGATGTCCATGTCCTAACATCTCCCCAGGATCAGTCCAGGCTACCAGCCACTGCTACAGTATTTGTGTCCCTGCCAGCCCTTGTGCTTCGTCCCCTTCTCTCTGCCTTTTCCATCCCTGAATGACTCTTTTCCACCTTGTCTTTTGTGCATCAGAATAGGCAATTTAATCCTTTCTCCAGAGCAGGTCAGGGAATTGGTATGAATACTAACACCAGACACAGTTGTTGCGGAAAATATCTTTCATATGTCTTTTACAACTAGCAGTGCTGAGGGCGTTTGTAGTAGCAAAGCTGCAGTGAAGGTTCTTCTGGCAAATCCAAACTTGCTCAAATGGAAAAGAGCAAGGAAGCCCCCACTGTACTATCTTCATGAAGTGTTAATGCAACAGGGATCCCCCGTATTTTCAGATAATTGAACTATGAAACAGTTCAGCTTTATCTATAAACTCTCCAGCACAATGTTTCGAGTGTGTAATCATTTACATTATTTCCAGAAAATTAGGTCAGCTTTTCACAGAGAAAATATCAAATAAAAAATAATAGGGAAATAAGGAAGGGGGAAAAAAAGAAAAGAAAAAAAAGAAAAGAGAAAAGAAAAGAAAAGAAAAGAAAAGAAAAGAAAAGAAAAGAAAAGAAAAGAAAAGAAAAGAAAAGAAAAGAAAAGAGAAAAAAGAAGCTTCCTCTAAAAGAACTTTTCCATCTGAGATAAGCAAATGTCACCGTATCCTCTCCCAACAGCATCAGCCCCACTTGTGAGCCAGGGAGGGAGCAGGGGCCGAGGAACATTGGGCAGCATCCACACGGCTCCTTTGAGCTGGAACACAGCTGTGTTATGGCTGTGTCATCATTGCGAACGAATTAAAAGAAATGGAAACATTAACTCTGTGGAATCTTTTCAGAAGCTGGTAGTGACTAAACCGGGAGGCACTAACAAAGGAAAGCTTTCAGCAAGTGTTTGGCATTTGGAGTGCAGCACGCTCTTTCCATTAGGCTGTTGTGAGGGTTAAAATTAATCCGCATTGTATGGCAAGAAGGCCATACAATGGGTGTTTATTGTGGAGTAAGGCACCTGGAGATGTGTTGTCAGAAGGCTTAAATAGTTTGATTCCAAAATTTCACAGCCTATTAAAAGAACCGCAAGAGTCTGGCAAGGAATATCCCTCAGATTCTGAGCATCTCTACAGATCAACCAAAAACATTTGGGAGATAGTGGTGGCCCTGCCAGCAGGCTCACAAACTCAGTCACAGGTTGGGTCCGGTATGCAGAAATGCAACTCCTTAATCCACAGTTTATTTTACAGGCAGATTGGACCCACAAGCTGCCAGGTGGGAATTCAGCCAGTGATCTACTCCTTGCTGCACATGAGAATCACCCAGTTTGGTCTTGAACCTCTGAGTACCTCCCCATCACAGGGAGAAAGCATAGCTCCAGAGGAAAAGAGGTCAGGAGTGCAGGAGGCTACAACATTTGGCAACCCACTATGCTACTTCCAATTTCCAAGAGCACAAAAGACCTGAGGGGTGCTGTAAAGGGAAGGAACAAAGTCAGGGTGATGCACAGTATGCATGACCTGTACTGGGGACACACACTGATCCTGTGTACTGCCAGGCTTTCAGCTCTGGAAATGGGTCTCATGTGGTGGGTAAGAGGGTAAGCCCTTGGACACAGACAATTTGGGTTATTAGTAACTAGCTGCAAAGTTTTAGTGGACACAAAGTCTGAGGAAACTGGTGCTTGCACAGAGATTAGCTACACATGCCAAAGTGCAAAGCAAGTATCTGATCTGATCCTGCATCACCGGGCTGCTCAAGCAGTTTTTTTTCCTTGGCTTTGAGATTGCTTTTATGGTCCATTTTTGCCTGACATTCAGACTGGGCTGACTGGCTCTCTTTTCCCCCTCCAGCATCACAAAGCAGTGGTTGCTCTTCAGACATAACCATTGCTCCAGCCCTTGGAGGGAGCACACAGCTCCTGCGCACACTTCGCTGTGCCTGGGCTGGGCTTTTCTGCCCAGCAGCCCCTGTTCTCCTGTCTTCTTCCCAGTAGGTCCCCCCTTGCTGTTTTGTAGTTCTGACAGACATGGATATGGTAGCCATGGGATCACCAATGGTTTTGGTGTGCTGGAAAGGAGCTGAGGGTGGCAGAGGCGTTGCATCCAGGCGGCTACCACTGCGTGTTGCTATGGGCACTGATGCAGAGGCAAAATACAGGCTAAGCCACCGCTTGATTTTCTATTCAAGCAACTCTTGAATACTAAAGGAATGGACATCTGCCAGTGTTTGTAATAGAAGGTCAGTATACACTGACATTCAGCAAATTGGTATTATATGCATTAGATCTGTGCTTTATGAGGTTTTGCTCCATTTTGGAAATGTGCAAATTGACTGAAATCACGCCTAAAATTTTAGAGGTTCCAACCTGCAGCTGCAAGCACACTGACAGTGCCCCAAATACCCAGGCAAGCAGCAGGCCTGGCTATGTAACAGATGCAGAAAAATTTGAAAATAAGTGTGCATGTCTTCTGCAAAGTTGCCACCAGCACCAAACCCACCACTCCAACTTGCTGCTGTCCCCAGATGGGATCCTAACCCCCAGGTCACACAGGGGGGTGGGCCGTGCTGCTGGCAAGCACCATGTGATGGCAGGAGGAAGCCAGCACCCTACATGGGGCTGGTTTACACTGCACTCTGCATGTCCCAGCATGACCCTGTCAGCGTTAATGTGAAAAGCTTTAGTTGTCCAAGGCCCCCCATGGCTCCACAGCCCAGCTATCATGATGGAGGCTGGTTCAGTGGGTTCACTGTAGGGCTGTGGGTAGGACTTTGTCCTCTGAGGTTACCCCATGTCTTAAGCCTGCTCTCCCATAGAGATGCCAGAGATAACCAGAAACATGTATGGAGTCCCTAATTTTGGAGGAGATCCTCTCTCTGAAAACTTTTGACAGTGAATATATTAAATAGGCTCTTAAAGCCAAATCCACACATTGTTTTTTCTTTAAGCAAGTTTTTTTCCTTCTGCTGTTTCCCTATGACTTAGAGTATTTGAGGACTGGCTGGAGTGTAGTCCCCTCCAGCTCACCAGTGGCATTAGTTGAAGAGAAAAGAAGTGTCCCAAAGCTGGAATAGCAAAGGCTTCTCCTCCACGACCCCCATGCATGATGCAGAGGCAATGCCAGCCCTAGAATGAGTCACAGTCCTTCCTGCTTCCAGTACTTGCCCAGTGCAGTGAAAGATGCAGGAAGATAGGAGAAGGATCTGCTAGCAGAGATGGAAAGTCCAGGGTGGCCACAAAAGAGTGAGTTGTTTTTCCCAGAGGCAGCATTGCTCCAGGAGAGCCAGGCAAGTTAGTCTGAGGTGATGTGGTCCCAGCACAGGCAGGTGCTATCCCTGCATCCTGTCCTCCCAGGCACAGCAGTGGGGCTGTGCTGGGTGCAATGCGGAACGCTCTGTCCCCAGCACGTGGATCAGCGACTTAGCTATTTGCCTCCAATATTATGCCCCATTAACTTAAAGTCAGGCATGATTACTGATTATCTTTCCTTATTTTGTATGCATGGGTAAGGCAAGCAGTAAGAGGCAGTGAGGATTTCCCTTTTGCAGCCTGAGCAGGGTTTTGGGACATGGCTCTTTCATGAGCGTTGAAAACGAGCTGGTAAGTGGCACAGAGAATATTGTCCTTTCCCAAAAGCTGCCACAAAGAGTAGTTTGAAAGGCACTGATAAGACACAAGTCAGGAGTTATGTTTGTCTGTCTTTCTCTCTCTGTACCATGATGAATTGCGTATTATTTCCTTCATTAGCTTTAGGCTTCAACCACTTTGCAGTGCAGACATGAATAAAAATGCTGAGCAGTTTCAGCCTGGTGACGATTTTATTCATTGGTGCTACATGTCAGATAATAGTTGTATTCCACTTCTTCGCTCTGTGAGCTTTTCAAATATTTCAGAGGCTGAATCTTTCATTAGGTAACCTCATGCAAAGTCCTGTGCCTCTTCCACTGAAAGGTAATTGCTTAAGTGGATTACTAGCTTTTCCTGGAGATGCATAGGGAGTGGCATAACAGAGCAACATGGCTGTGACACTCATTCTGACCTTAGAAATATACCCAGAGGGTTGTGAAGATCATAGGCTGCTCCAATTATTGTCAAGGGAAATTAATACACCATTTTTGTTCCACCTACTACTCATTGGTCAGGCTGGGGAAAACATTATGGTATAAAATATTCCTCTGAAAACAGAAAAACGAGCCCTGCTGAAAATCTTACATCTTAGTGGATTTACTCTGCCAAGTCTTCTGCTCTTTATAGAAATATTTTTCTTGTGCTGGTTCTTATCATCATGACTTCATATTAATTAGGCACTCCACCTCACCCTGGGTCTCTGAAAGGAAAGTATAATAGAAGAAGATGCAGCCCCTGTCGCAAAGAGCTTGCAGCTGTAATGCAGCACACACATTTAGCAGACAAACTGAAAAATAAGATAAGAGCATTTAAAGGCAAGAGAAAAGATTTGTGGTTTGACACTCTTCAGTTTCTCTGTGTGCTGCTTGTAGTGACGCTGGTAACATTCTTACATCCTCTTTAATACATGCTCCCTTTCAAGACAAAAGAGGGACTAAAGACTGAGGCTGCCAGTTAGTAAGGACAGGTAAAGACCAACTGTTATTCCTAGTTCTGGTGGTAAAAACATGTCAGGTTTCCTGCCTTTCTCCCTTTTCCCCCAGCTCTAGTGAGATGTCATCCAGGGAAGTGCTGTGCAGACCCGAGCACCTCTGCAGCATTTGGTGCTTTAGGCTGGGTGGAAATAATGGGGCTGCAGAAGGAAGGGCTGCAGGGGAGAGGCGGCCAGGGCTGAGCTGTGAAAGTGCCAGCAGGGAGTCAAATAAACAAGCTATGTCTGTAGAAGTTGATACTGCAGGTGTTGCAGTGAGTGGCTCTAATATATATTTTTTAAGGATTTCATGTATTTCACAAATGTTTGACGTTAATTATATTTTTCAATTTAGAGATTTAAGAGGTCATTGGTATGTATAAAAATCGATAGATGGCTATTTCTCATTGCTCATGTTAGACATTTAACATCTAGTATTAAAATAGTGACATGAAAATGTCTTTCCATTTGGATTCCGAATGTAAGGCATGTGTTCACTCTCATCTCCTTTGCTGCGTTTATTCCCATTATCACCCAGCCCTCACCATGCACAGATGTTCCTTAACCCAGGGCCCATTCATGTTTCACCAGGATGTACAGAGATCAGCAAATTGCATTTCATTTTCTCATTCCCCACCTCCCCTTCTGCTTTTCTTCCTGCTTCTGTGTGTCCCTCTTTGCTTTCCTGCTGCACGCCCTGTTCAGTCCTCTGTCCTGCAGCTCAGACACAAGTACAGCAGTGCTGCCTGTGCCATGTCCCAGGGCTCAGGGCAATATTTGCAAGGACCCTAGTTCTTAACGAGCATCTCATTGCTTTTCCTCTCTTTGTGTAGCTACAATTTGAAAAAATACCCATATATTTGTAGGTGAAAACATAATGTCTCTTATTCCAGGGCTGAGAGGAAGGAACAACTAGTTCATGGTCAACCTCAGCAGGTGCTCGTGTCCTACAGATAAAAGCACAACATTTTGCAGGCAGTAATAAAAGGGCATGTAGTGATATGACCAAGGGGAAGGGTTCCAAATGGAAAGAGGATAGATTTGTATGAGGTATTAGGAAGAAATTCTTCACAATGAGGATGGTGAGACACTGGAACAGGTAACCCAAAGGAGTTGTGGATGCCCCCTCCCTGGAAGTGTTCAAGGCCAGGTTGGATGTGGTTTTGAGCAACCTGGTCTAGTGGAAGGTGTCCCTGCCCATGGCAGTGGGGGTTGGAACTAGATGATTGTTAAGGCCCCTTTCAATCCAAAGTAATATTTGGATCTATGAATAAAGGACAACCTTAGCATCCTGAGCATACATATGTGCTTGTTGTCAGCGTGCAGCAAGGGGCAGGGGGTGCTTTGAGTTAAACAGCTCCATCATCTATACTTCTGATCAAAGTTTGCACCTGAAATAAAGCAGAAGCCTTCCCTTATCCATGCTCCTTTTTGGATTATGCACACACTATTTCTGGTGGGGCTCTCCTCACACTGGTCTCTCATTTCAGATGTTTTCTTTGATAACATTACTTCCAGCACTGCACAGGGCTCAGCCAACCCCAGGGCCCTCAAGCCTCCAAAAACCTCATGGGCCCACTGCCTAACGCAATGCATTTAAAAGAGGTTGCAGAGGTGAAGCAGAACTGTGAAACTTAGCAACCTTCACTCTGCTTGCTGGATGTCCCCTTTCTTTTCCTGGTAGCTCGATCCAGGAGCTGCCTGTATATGGAGTGGCCTGCACTCTCCTGGGGGACCCATGTGCCATTTTACTCAGAAGGTCACCTTGCTGCTGTGCTGAGCCTCTCCCTGTTACCTGCTGCACTCTTTTTCCTCCTGAAGGTGTTGATTACGACCCTTAGACTTTTGTAGTGCTGTTTCAAGTAGGAGAGGTTGTGCTGGGGTTTCAATCATACAAGAAGATGTAGCTTCCCCATACACCTCAGGATGGATTTTATGTTGAAGTATATCTTCAGATGCATGGAGCTGGTGCTCTCTCTTTCTCTTTTATTTCAATTAATCACATTAGTAACAGCAAACTCTGAATCTAGGGGGATTAAAATGGCATTAGTACCGTGGGGGCTTCATTGTGTCCTCAGTTTTTAAGCAGAGCTTCCCATTTATTGCAGTAGGGACTTTAATGGGTGGCACCGCATGGCCTATGGAAATTAATCTTGTATTCTTTTAAGTTTCCTGGACTACAAGGGGATGACGGAGTGTCACCTCTGCTGGTTGCTTGTGACACATGTTTGTGTTCCTCATGCAGGCGTTGGAAGGCTGTGTGGTACCAAAGGCAGGGAAACCTAGCAGCATCTGCATAGCTCACTGCTTATCAGGAATATACACTGGCAGCCATACTGTAGGGCAGCAGCAGAAAAACAAAGCAGCAATCAAGGGAGCCCTTTGTGATGGATTAAAAGGGTTTAAAAATGTCTGAGCCATGCAGTTTTCAAGCACTGACACTGCCAATGACTTCTTGACTGAAAACTAGAAAATGTGCTTACTGAGTGCACAGCCTGAGTTTTGCTTGTTTTCCCAAAGCCTGCCTTTTGTTAACAGCCTTTTATCTGAACAAAGTTTAGACACAGTCGCTTCATAAAGTGACCCTTTCCTTGAAATAAATCAGGTTAATAATATTAGAGCACCACAGCCTGTGAACAGAGTGAAAGGCCTGTGTGTTTCTCTGTTATTGGGACATAATTTTCTTTTACAATCCACACTGCAGCTCTTTTATCCTCCATGTGGATCTCCTTTGCATGCCCCACACTGACTCTGCAGGCTTTTCTCCCCAGCATGGGAGAGTAATGGGGGAACATCGGACCTGGAGCAGGGACAGTCACTTGGGGGGACCCCACTTCCCACACTTCTTCTCTTGATTGCTTGCAAAATTCGTGCATTCAGTCAGTGTTCAAGGTTTAAAACCATCCTCATCATCACCCTAAAATTATATTCAGCCTCAGCTGACATGGCTGAGGTAATTCTAGCATCTTAGGAGGGGAAGATAATTTGAGTAGGATGACTCGTGACTGATACAATAAGGTTCTCTCCTCTCCTTCCCTGAGGGGGACATCAATCAAGACACTCCTGCCTCCATCTCTCATAAATGCTGGCTAACACAGCAGGGGAAAGCAGGGTTGAGGGTGCACATTTACGGTTTGGACGTCAAGGAAACAGCTCTTGGTGGCTGTCACTTTTGTGAATGCAGCCAGAGATGGTGTCCCTGCAAAGTAAGATGTCTCTCAGCCCATGCCACCAAAGACAGGATGCAGGACCATATTCAAAAGCCCTCTGTGGTATCTATATACATTCCAATTTTACAGCTCTGTGATGTTTAGTTTCAAGAGAGCTGTGTGTGACCCAGGGCATCTGTTGCCCAGGGTTTCCTGCAAAATCAAGGGTCAGAAATGGTTGTGGCGCTTGTGATAAATAGAATGAATATGTTCTGTGCCCTTAAACTTGACTCAGCATTTAGTCAGGAGCTAAAGGAATTAATAGAGAAACAGGCAGTTTGTGCTTGCAGTGACCCGTGCTGCTGAGCTGGTCAGCTGCTGTGCTACAGACATATTTTTGGCTTTTCTAGGGAAGCTCTTTTGTTACCACATCAAACTCTTCACTCAGCTGGCAGAAGGCGTTAGAGCAGCTGTGAGTCTGGAAGAATCCAGCATCCGAGGGATGACTGCAGAGTTTGTTGTTTTTCTGTATTTTCTCTCAATTCCTGAAAAACTGGGACATAGGATTTTGTTGGGGTTTTTTTGTTTTGTTTTGGTTTGGTTGGTTGGTTTGGTTTTGTTGGTTTTTTTTTGTTGTTGCTATTGTTGTGTTTTTTGTTTAGTTTTATTTTGCTTTGTTTTGGTTTTTTTTTTAAGCCTATGTTTAGTGTGTGTTTGTAAAATAACTCAGTTAGCATTGATAAGAATACTGGCTATAAACTGACAAAATCGTTAATTTTGCCAGCCAAGATTATAATTCATAGAGCAGAAATTCTTCAGAGAGAGAGCCAGTATTTTGGGGCAGGAAAATGAAAGTAAAATAATAGCTGGGGCTACAGGTGACATACTCAAAAGGAAATGTAGGTAAAGCAATTTTTCTCCTTTTACTGTAAGACTTGCAAAATGGAGCTTGCATTCAGAACAAGTAGGTTAGGCAGGTTCTATTTTGGTTGGTTAGGCAGACAAAGGGCAGTCCATATAAACAGATGGCCTAGATTATTTTCACTTTCCATTTGTCTAAGAATTGCTATGGACTTCTTGCATAATGTGGACAAAATAATGGTCCGTTTCCTTGGGGTCTAAAGCACCAAGAGTGAAGAAGACATGACTTCAATTACCTCTGAGATGGGCAGAGCTGGCTTTTTAAACTTACTATGTCAGGAGCAATAGTGAGCTGGAATAAAAAGAAACGGGTCTGTCAATGAAAATTAATGGAGAGGTGATAAGTTCATATTAATCCTTATATGTTTTCTTCCAGGGTTTGACCCAGAACATTTTCAAAATAAAAAAGAATCCTTCAATTGTACTTGTGTAAATCTTCCGTAACACCACCTAAATCAGTGGGGATTGGTTTGCAGAGATGTTTGTGCACCTCAAACCAGATGCCAGACATCTGTGAAAACCACCTTGCATAGATATGCCCTCTAGATAGAGGGCACACAGGAATAAGTTAGACTTACCTAAATCTTCGTCCCCTTTCCAAAATCCTTAAGCTTTCTTACCTGGAGTTTGAAATGCTGGCAGGGAAAAAAAGTGGCTGTGTCCCTGCTTTAAATGAATCAGTTCTTCCAAGGACAAGCCATAAACTGAGATTTCTAAGCATGAATTAACGATTCTCAGTACCTGGAATCCCAGTCTCACTGTAAATCTAGGGGACATCAATGTCAAAACAGAGGCTTGGTCTGGAAGCTGCAGAGATATGTGCAGTGAGGCCTTCAGCCCATACACTAACCCCAGACACCTTTGTCCACCAGGTGAGCACAGATTCCTAAACAGTATTAAACCCACAGTTGCCCCACTGTGTTTTTTCCAAAATCATCCAATGAGAGGATCGATACAGCAAAGCAAAAGAAGATAGAAATGTAAGGGAACACTTTATATGTTTATGCAAATGTTTCTTGCTGTATTTTATATTGAAAGAAGACCATCTATTGGCAATTTCACACTATTATTACAATTTATAGGATTAGACCAAAGTTGTTTCCCTGTGTCTGGAAAATGAGCATTTTTCCACAAACCTGTACCTTTCCTTAGCTCATGTTCCCTTGCTTATCTCTAAAACACAAATGTGCAACAGGTCCAACATTGATTACTGGACTTAAAAGCTTTTCCATATTCCTAATGGGAATAAAAGGAATATTCTGTTCTCCATCTTACAATCAATAGGCAAGGAGGCAGAGTGTATCTTGGAATGGACATATTGCTTGTGAAGATGGCAGGTTTTGGGGTATCCCTGGAGTCTGGGCTTGAAGTCTGGCCTTCTGGTGTGTTACAACTGAAAAGCTGCCTGTATGGGTCCTGTGCAAGCCAGCTGGGTTATTAGCAGTAGATGCATTTGGCTTGTTCTCCTAAATGGAGTAAAAGATGATGCTTCAGCAGAGTAAAGGTCCTGGAGACCTTAGAAAAAAACACAGATTATTACCTAAGGGACATGGCTTATGGTCTTTTATAGTGAAGTGGCACCAGGGTGGTGGAGATGGTTTGAGCTGGAGGGGCTGGTGGGCAAAGCATTGGGTGCCAGGGCTATGAATCAGGCTGGGGAGCTGTCGGGGAGCCTGTGCTCCTGCTGCCCTGAGCTTTTCTTTCCACTGGAAGCAGGTATCACCACTGGGAGACAATATCTTGTTCCCAGACTGGGGATCTGGGAAATACCCCTCTGTCCCAGAGCACTATAGGATTCATCTTGCTTGTGGCTGAGGGATTGAGTTCAATGACCCAGGTGATACCTTCTGCTCCTGTGTCCCTGCATGTACCTCAGCTGCTTTGATTTCTTGCAAAGGTCAAAGGGATTCCTGCAGTTTCATCTGGATTGAGGCTTACCCAGGTTTCTTGCAACCAAACGTTTTGCTTGGTTAGGTACATCTAAATTTAAGTGTTTTGTAAGACTTAAAATTTAGACCTTTGTGACAAAAGTTATAGTGCAGAAAGGTCTTACTAGTGTTCTGTTGCTCCTGTTGTCACACTCAGTTAACACAACTACTTGTGATCTTTCAGTTTAAAGAAGGATCCTCCCTCACCTGTGAAAAAAAAAACACCAAAACAACAATATGGAAAAAGAAGAGGAATTTGATTTGACATCTAAATAAAGCAGAAGTGCATTCATGAACATGTATTTATGGAAACATATTATCTTCTTACTCCCGTGCATGTGAATTTGCAGCAGTTACATGAGAGCTATGTGCTTATCTTTGACCAGAGGTGGTTTTGAAACCAAAGTAGGCTTTTAAGACAGCAATCAGCACCAAGTCAGTGTGAGATTCAAGCAGGACAAATTCCCTCATGTAGGTCCCTTGGCTTTGCCATGGTTTCTGATACCACTGAACCAAATTTCACCTAGATACTCAGGGTATTATCATGTGCGCTTACACGAATGAGTGAATTATTGCACATTCAAATAAAAGCTTTACCTATTCATATCTCTTCCATGTGTTGATGGATAATAAGGGAGAAGGCATCCACTGTTCTTAGGCAGTGGATGAGCTTCAAACCCTCCACAGACTCATTAATTCTTCCAATACATGCTAGAGATGTTATCCTATCCTGTGTCATGCTGGGCTTAGGCCATGGTCAAAACTGAGGCTTTAAAAATTGATTTTAGATGTTTGAACACATGAGGAGCATCTAAAAGTTTGGTTTTATTGATTACATAATTCTGATGTTTCCAGTCACTGTTCCAACCCTCATCCCAGTTGCAAACTCTTAACACCCTTACCCTCGTGCAAGGATGTCTGGGGAATACAATTCTAAAAGATGAACAGGAGCAATGCAGAAGCAGCTGAAAGTACACCACTTACTGCAATAAGTGCTGGTAACTAAAATCTGGAAAGAATGTATGATTGCTTTTTTTTCAGCCACATTAAATCTTAAGCGTGCAAGAATAATGTCTGTAATTGCTTACAACTTTTGGGAAATCTTCCCAGGCTTCAGTCTCTGATACTCACAAAAAAGTATATAGACATTTCCAAGGGGTGGGGTTGTATTTAAGATGCAAGACCATGTGTGTGCATGTCTCTTTATTAATAGTCCAAGTACAATTCCTTTGGCAATATTCCCCACAGGGCCTTCAAAACAAGGTTTCCACCTACTCTTTGTGCTGTCACCAGTTTGCACATGTTTTTAGATAATGCATTTTCTGCATTTTTGTTATATAATCCAGAAAAAAAAAAAGTGCATTACTGAATGCCAAGATAAGGGCATTATACTTTTATATACTGGCTCCTTTTTCTGTCCGTTATCTCAGCATGGAACCTACAGTACTTAAGTAAATGCTGCAAAACCTAAGGGGAGAGAACAGTGGGGTCTGGGGAATTCTCCTCTGTGATGGGTAAGGTGGCTTTACAGAGACTGTAAAAATGAGTTCACCTTCTTTCTATGTCTATCTTCGCTTTTATCACCCATCCACACAAGTAAAGAAAGGACAAAATGAACACAAATACTCAGATGTTCACTTTAATGAACATTTCTTGCAACACATACATTTGCAGACCAGTCCTGCTTCCACTGACATCCCCTATGATATTCTTATCAGATCAAATGTACAGAAATGCACTAAATCACTCACAAGAACTAAAATGTAATATAAAATGCTTAAATCTTAAAATTCCTTCAGGTGCTCTTGCATGTAAAGCCTGGCAAGGGAATAGAATAGACTAGAATAGAAATCCATGTCCATTTTTCTCCCCTGACATGCATTCATTGGCTTCAGTGTAAGTGAAGGCTGTTCTAAGGTATTGATTCAGGGAACAGGTGACCCCTTGGCAGTCAGAAAATACATGCTTCACTTGGGTCCCACGGGAGCTTCGGGGAGGACGCTGCTTTTTGCTGGACATGGTGCTGGGGCACGGCTGCCCCTGCCAGTACAACCCACTCTGAAGGATCCGACCCCGTGTAATGCCCTCACATTAACGCTTGCACACACATGCAGCTGCAGTCGCTGCCTGCAAAGGCACCTGTGCTGCCTCCCTTTACTTCACGCAGGGGTCGTGGATAATCTAAGCGCAGACTATAAACACGATGAGCTAATTTTGCTGCCGTCCCAGAGCCTCTCTCTGGTTTATTTCACCCTGCGGCAGCTGCAGAAGTCAGGGCTGGTATCAGAAGTGCGGCGGTGCTCAGTGTAAGTTCCCACTCTGGTCTGGATTCGCAATCAGTGCAGAGAGCACTGCTCAGTAATCTGCTTGTAAAGGCTGCCTCTCCACCTCCTCATCCCCAATCCAGGAGCCTATTAAATTAATGAGACAGAAGTCAGTGCAACAGCAGTCAACATGTTATTGGTGTACAGCACTGGTGCTGTTACAATGTGCCTGGTTTTTCTCCTGGGACATTTAATTTCCGCTTCTCAAATGAGCTGCAAAGCTGTGAAGCCTGGCAGTGTTCTTTCTAGACACTCTGTGATGCAGATAATGAGGGTACTGATAGGTGCCTAGGAGACTGTGATGGCTCTAAGCACAGCTATGGTCTGATAATGCTTTATGCCAGTAGTGTCACAGCGGAACCACTATCATCCCTCAAGGAATGGTTCATCTTTATGTGTAATACAGCAGCTGTCACCTAAATGGCTAATGGGGAAGCAAAGTAGAACCTTAGTGCTAGTAATCTTTGTCACTTAATAATTTTAAAGGTATCAGACTTCGGTAGCTCCTGCAAGTTCCAATAAAAAGTGTGCTTGCCTTTTTTAAAATTTATTTATTTTGTTTGCTGTGGATTAAATGTAAATTGAGAAATCCGTGATGCAGCTTTGTGCAGGTCTAATTTGGTATAATTTGAATAGCCGTGTAATTAAAATGTATATAGGTGTAAGATGCTGGGATGCTGGAATGTCTGCATTTAAGAGGAAGATTTATTGGGCTCACTGCATCCGCCATGAACCTTCTACAACCACATTAGCCAACATCTGTCAGAAAATGTCAAGATGCAGGGCATAAGACATATCCTCACAGAGTGTATGTTTGCATGTATTTGAACAACAGGCTAAGAAGACAGAGCAACATTTGCAAAAGAAGCTGCTCGGGAAGCAGGCACATACCCCTGTATGCTATATTTGACTACAATTTGTCGGTCACACAGTGTATTCATGTGAAACACACACGTGTCTACACACACACATGAAAGGAAGTGTGGGTGAACGGGCACATTTTGTGTTGTGTGTGTACGCAGGGAGAGAGGGGAAACAGGAAAATACACAAAGGCTCTTCTATAGGCTTTTTCCCAATTAATACTGGTTTCCCACAGTGCTAGAATTGCAGTTGCATTCAATTTATGAAGGCAGGTAATGATAATAATTAATAGGGCAGTTGACACACATGATGTGAGTATTGACATTGCGCTATTAGGGTTTCCTGGAAGATTATTTTGTTTGTTTTTGCTTAAGTGCTCAAGATTAGAGCCAGTGATTTAGTAGGGCAGGGCACTGGCTTCTCCAGAGGAGTCAAGCTTGTTTCAATCACACCTTCAGACAGCCTGATAATCTTTGGGGAGTTAACACACTTAGGCTGGTGAAGGTTAAGAGGAGAGCAATGCTGGGACGTGTACGTCCAGTAATTGTCCGGGGGATGAGTTACAGATCCCAACAGCCCACAATTCAATCTGCCCCCGGCACTACGGACACAGAGAGCATAAATCAAAGGGCATTTTTCTGGATTTGGGGAAGGAAAGAGGGGGTGAAGAGCTGTTTTCTCAGCACTGATGAAGTAGCAGGACTGCTACAGCAATGTCAGGAAAAGCGTGCAATAGGAGAGGGACCATTACAACGCCGATTACCATGACCTACGCTGAATATTTAAGGGAACGTAGAGAATGGAAAATACCAGCAATTTGGAGCACTATGGAAAACGGTGAACTGAATTTCCTGCCTGCTAAGCTGCTTGCCTGCATTTGTTATTATCCTTTTGTCTGATGTGCAGGGCTGCAGGTCAGGTGCAGCCAGCCACCAGCCCGCTCTGAGCTGGCTAGTGTGGGCCAGCACTGCTGGCAAAAGGAGTGCCAAGCCCTCTGTCACAGCTGTCACCTCACCTGTGGCCTGGGCACGTAGGTATGGCCGAGGAATACAAGCATGCAGTGCAAGGGTTGTCCTCTGGCTGTGTATTCATACAGTGTTGGCAGCAAGGAGGACCCTGGACCATGGCTAGTCTCCTAGGCGCGATCTAGGATGATACTCAGACAGCCAGAGTGATGGTAATGGAGAAAGCAGCAAGTGAGAAATTATTGGCTACCATTTAGACTAGGGAGCCAGTGGGTGATTTCAGAGGGGACAGGGCAAAAAGGCATGTCAGTGGCACACAAAATCCAGTTTTAACAAATGCAAAACAGTACACTTTAAAATAATTGTTTCAACTACTCTTGTGGGCTGCTGTGTTCTAAATTAGCCTTGATAAGCAAGGAAAAAGATCTGACTGTAAAAGAGCTGGTTTGGGGGTCAGTGGAATGGGGGCAGTGCAAATCTGTGTTCAAGGTGTGAAGTGCAAGGAACAGAAAGAAACAGTAATCCAGACCTTACAATATAACTGTGTTCTTTTGGACTCCCCTGGATAGTGTCACCCTTCTTCCAGACTAGGAGATGTTATGAGGGCTGAGCATCAAGAAGGCAGGGACAAGCTCTTTTCACTTGTGCCCGGTGATAGGATGAGGGCATAGGAAGTTCCACCTCAACATGAGGAAGAACTTATTTTCTGTGAAGGTTACAGAGCACTGGAACAGGCTAAAAGTGGGGGGACACCTTGACATCAGTATCACTAACAGGTCACATCTTGCTCAGATGTGAGTTTACCTAGTTTCTAAATCTGGCCGAAGACCACCTCATGCTAACCCCCTCCCCCAGCTGGTCTTCCTGATCCATAAGGTGCAAAGGCCCATTGGCCACATGCCACCTCTCCATGTGCCAGGGCTGGGTGGTTCAGGGATTTTTGTGCCATATCCATCCTCCCAGACCTGCTATTCCTTTCCTTTATTCCTTCTTTCTTGAAAAGAGTGAGTTTGCAACCTCTGGGGAGTCGCCAGCTCTATTTCCCAACACTAGGCAGATAGAAGGATGCTTAAATAGGATACCACAGGGTGTGCTTGTATTTCCTATTACATTGAAGGTATGAATTCATATTTCCAAAACCACAGGGTAACTATGTGCCAGGGGCACATCTTCAGAAATGTGAATCATTGTGGTCCCCTCTCATGAATGTTTTTGTCTTTCTGTAGCAGGCAGCAGTGCAGGCAGAGGAGGGAAGCTGGGCTCCTCTCAGCTGGGCAGCCAGCACATCTGGGTTTCAGCCGAGTCCATCTCAGCTTCTCTTCTTCAGCATCTTTGAAGAACAGATGATAATACTTTCCACCCTTCTAAAATATTCATATAATGAGAGATTTGAAAGGAAACAGAGTGGTTTTTATTAGATTGATTGATTTAACTGGAAAAAGTTTCAGGCACAGAGCCTTTCTTCAGGCCTGACGTGGAAAGCCATTTGCAGCTTTTGCTTCAAACCTGAGAAAAGGATTGTGCACCCAAAAGCTTGTCTGCTTTTTCCAGCTGCATCTGCTACTCTAATAAGAGACACTGCCCCTCCCAAGGAGCCTTACCTCACATCCTTTGTCTACCACAGCCACACCAGCACTTCTGCAACTGGAGATAGCAGAGCTCTATCAGAGTTAAGTGCTATCGATGAGATATTGGAGAAATGCACATGTAAAGCTCACAATTAAGAACAGGGAGAAAGTAATTCTAAGGAATGTGTTTACCCTTCTCCCTGTTTTTCCACATGTAAATGCTGGCTAATGACTGAAACATCATTAATCATACTGAATTGTTGTGGTATGCATACATATGTAAAGCATAAACTCCTGATGAGTTCTCCTGCAATTTAGCATTCATTAATGTCCACTTAGTATAAAATGTGACATCATATTTTAGGTCAGCACTTCATTGTTAGTGTAAACTGTAAACACAGTGCACAGAAAAAAAAACTGGAGGATATGATTTTCCTGCAGAATCTCTTTGACATGTTTGCATAAAATATAAAGCTAATGTATCAGTGAGCATCAGATTTTTTTCAACTGTGTGAACTGTGCAATACACACAGCTCTGTGATAATTGTAGGGCATCTATTTCCACAGCACAGTAAACTTTGTGAGACATTGCTACCTGCAATTCAATGAAGTGTATTTAAAATATTTTAATTGCACCAAATATCAGCTGATGCACCTCTTATTAGTATAAACGGCACAGATTAGTGTCAGGCATTTTCAGCAGTGAAGAAATTGCAGAAGCCTGCATGGCTCATTAGGGTCTTGTTGCATGCTAAAGAGGGCCAGGCCTTATTAATAAGAGGAAGAGGGAAAAAGTGAGTCTTAGGGAAAAAGTATAGAATAGCTTTTTAAAAAAACAGCAACAGCTTTCTGGTTTGGTTAAAAAGAGAAGCATCAATTAACCTCTTCCAGTTTCTGAGCACTCTGTAAAATCATCTTAGCTTTGTTTCTACAGGATCTATAGGTGACACATAAAGATATCAAGCAGAGGATAATCATGAACAATCACACTGCATCACCAAGAAGGAATTTTAATGGTTAAATGTTATGCTGTTTATGTGGGTCACAGTTTACATCCTGCACTGTTTAAGTTAGGATGTACACCCACGTTTGAGTTGAAGCTCTTGTTTATATCCCACTGAAGTGAATATAAATTAGGCATTTGTTCCCAGTTAAGCACTGGGCATAAGCACATGCTGAGGAGAGGAAGAACAGATTTAAAACACATTCGAGAGCTTACTGTAACTGGGGCCTCAGTCACACAGGTCCTGAACCTGCAGAGCCTGACACATCAGCACTTTGCACACAGTTGGTCTTATCAGCTCCTTTTGGCCTGTGTGCAAGGAAAGCACAGGTGTGTGCAGAGACATTTCTTTGTGAGATGGTGGCTCTGGTGCTTGCTGTTGCCCCAGCTGGCAGTGGGCAAGGGGCAGTTTTTGCTCACATTTATGCTTCCTTTGCCTGTGATTTCCTTGGGTGCCAAAGGGCTTGATGCTGGTGTTGTTGCTTAGGAAGGGGCAAAAGGGATGTGGAAGAGCCCCTCACACGAACGGTAGCCAAAAGCCTGCTGCTCTCCTTGGGGCAGCAAAGGAGACTTTGCCTCCTCTTTGGTGTGACAAAATCCAGTCTTATTTTGGATGCTGAGAGGAGGCCTTGAGCCTTCCATGCTCCTGTTTACACACTCGTGGTTGGTATTACAGAAGCAACATGGCAGAGTCCGGCCACCTGCTGGTGTTGCGTGAGCAGAGCGTGGTTTTCTGTTTCTTTAGGTTTTTATTTCTAGATTTAATTTGCTTTTCTAAGCTAGATTGCTATTTATTGTCATGGCTGCCAGAACACACACACACGTATGTGAGGCTTGTCCTAAGGAGGGAATATACGGCAGCCACCATTTTAGCAGAAAATAAATGACTCTGAAAATCATAGTTCTAGGCAAAATGAGCTAAATATGCAATTTTTCTAGTCCATCTTCTCTGGGACTCATGGGCCCTGTGATGTGAGCACAAATGGGAACATGTTGTACACCTGGGCCAAAAAGGTCCAGCTTTTCAGCCACTGCATTAGTGGGGTGGAGCTGCTTCCAACTTGGAGCTTAAATCAGAGCTAAGTTAGTGAGCTACTTCCAATGCCAAGCACCACAGAACAGCATATTGAGTTTTTAACATTTTTTTCCCTGTGTGATTAGCATTTTACTTGAGTCTGAGACATTAATCAATAAAAGCAATACCCTGTAAACAGAGTAAAATGAAAAAGCAAGTGCTGCATTTTAATAATATAAATAGAAGACTGTGTGGCATGAGGGGCCAAGGCAGAGCCTGCAATCTGAATGCCATCAAAGGTAAAAGAATTGAAGGCAAAGGAAATTTTCAAGGCTGATTGCACACAGATGAAAAAAAAAAAAAAGTGAAGAAAGATAAAATATTGAACACTGGTTAGTGTGGGGGATGGGTCTGAAATATTTCATTTCACTGTGTTTTAAAATTTTTTCCTTGCTGCCGCCAATTTTAAGGGCAGAGAATAAAAGCGAGGGGAGGGGGAATCCAACCCCTGGAGTCAAATAAATTATGTAGAACAACATAGAAAAATATTTCAAACATTGCTGTTAAAGCAGACCCAATTTCTTAATACAAAGTTCTCTTCAGTTTTTGCTCTTTGACGAACACTGTCGCAGCGGTAACTTAAAAAAAAAATAGTTTAAAATGTGTCTCATTGTATGTGGCACAAAATATCATGCGGGAAGCCTGAAGATAATAATAGCCAGCTGCTCTTCAGTGCTCTTCATTTTGTGGAGTTCAAGTGCTCTGGGAAGCTGGAGGGTATTGTCTTTTAGGCAGAAAGCACAGAGGCTGTACCCTGGTGCTGGCCAGGCCAGGGAGGAAGCCGGCATCAAAGCCAACATCACCGGCCAGCTCCTTTCATGCTGCGTGCAGCAGTGTGTCTAGTCATCAGTGAAAAGCCCAAGAGTTGTATTTCCCAACAGACACCCCAAAAGCCAGTGGGAAACCATCAGCATAGTGTATCTGGGCAGTTCAGCCACTGGGACCACAGCTGGGGACCGTGGGAGAGGCCAGGCTGTCCATCTAGATGGCTTGTGGAACCTCAGTTGAGCTCCTAGCGAGCAGGGATCTGTCCTGTGCTGTTTTACCCCATTGGGGTTCCATCCTAAACATTTAAAACCAGAGTACCAGGTGGCACCATGATTGCATTTCCTACAGCTAAGCCATGAGGCTTCACGAAGAACTCGGGTTTATTTTTTCCTCAGTGGCTGACCTGATGTACTGCATTTCTGATATACAGGAGGATGACCATGAACCAGCAATGTGCCCTTGTGGCCAAGGCCAGTGGTGTCCTGGGGTGCATTAGAAAGGGTGTGGTTAGTAGGTCAAGAGAGGTTCTCCTCCCCCTCTATTCTGCATTGGTGAGGCCGCATCTGGAGTATTGTGTCCAGTTCTGGGCCCCTCAGTTCAAGAAGGACAGGGAACTGCTTGAAAGAGTAGCAGAGCCACGGAGATGATGAAGGGAGTGGAACATCTCCCTGATGAAGACAGGCTGAGGGAGCTGGGACTCTTTAGCTGGGAGAAGAGGGGACTGAGGGGTGACCTCATCAATGTTTATGAGTACGTTAAGGGCGAGTGTCAGAAGGACAGAGCCAGGCTTTTTTCAGTGATGTCCAGTGATAAGACAAGGGGCAATGGATGCAAACTGGAGCATAGGAGGTTCCATGTGAATACCAGAAAAAGCCTCTTCACTGTGACAGTGACAGAGCACTGGAACAGGCTGCCCAGAGATGTTGTGGAGTCTCCTTCCCTGGAGACATTCAAAACCCACCTGGACTCGTTCCTGTGTGATGTGCTCTGGGTGACCCTGCTCTGGCAGGGGGGTTGAACTAGATGATCTTTCGAAGTCCCTTCCAACCCCTAAGATTCTGTGATTCTGTGATTTCTTATTGAGCAGAAGTTAACATTAACCCTGGTGTTTACTTCCTTACTTTTTGCCTTCTTGCCTTCCCCTCCTCTCTTGCCTTCCCCTCCTCTCTCCTCATCCTTTGTATTCTCAGTGGTGTTGCCACGACTTGGGGAACAGCTTTATTCATGAACTGCTTTATTAATTAGCTTCTTAGAGAGCTACAGCAATTAGTGGGGTTAGCTCTCAACATTTGTCTTCTGTAGGCCCCACACAAAGACTCACCTGTTAGTTATGCTTGTTCTTTGCAGCAAAAGACTAGATTTTGATTTCAGAAGAGATTTAGAGTAAAAAAGCCAAGGAAATAAAATCCCGAGCTGCATAAAGCCCCAGGGAGTTCCTTCTTAAAAGGACAGGGTCGGGGTGCCTGAATTTGCTTCTGCTGCAGCCACCAGAAGATCCTGCCCTAATGCTGCTGAAAGTGGTTGCTACCTACCTTGTTTCTCCTTTCCTCACATGGAAATCACAGGTTTACAGGGTTGGTTTTTTCCATATGAGTTTACCTAAGTGGTTTTTAATGGTTTCTAACCTGTAGACTCCTACAAATTTTATAGTGGAGAAAGGATGTCTTCTACAGCAAGCTAAAGTTGCCAAACAGCAGACATTGTCTCTTTTAGTGAACCATTTAGGAGCAACAAGTGGTCCCCAAGAACTCTGCAGAAGATTATGTTGGAAGCCACCAAGCTAGAGAAGTAGCAGTGGAAAAGGCTGATTTCTGAAAAGAAATTGTTTACTTTATGGTTTACTAAATGGAAAAGTGTGGCTGTCTGTAAATTAGTGGCTTGGAAAGACAAGAAGGCAACCACACGTCTTGGGGTGACCTGCTGATGGACTCTCTTCCTGCTCCTCTCCTTGCTCCAAGTTTTGCCTGTTCTTTCAAAAATATCTGTGCTGCTTGTTACTTAAGCATGATCAAAAATGTTCTCGACGACACAAAAATGCTAATAAAAGGAGATTGCCTACAGAAGTGACAAGCTGTTAGTTTGATCCGACAACACGAGTGTGAGGATGCAGCTGCAATGTTCAGACTGTATGGCTGAGGTAAAAAATAATAGCAAAGTGGATGTGTTTCCCCACACAGAGTGGAATAAAAAGAAACATCTGGCCCTTGGCCCCTAAAGGATATATCTTGCAGAGAAGAGTAAATTAAGGGTGCATTGAAGATGCAGGGACTCAGCTAAAGGGAACTGCTACCTTAGTAACCAGCTCTAGCCCAGCTTCCAGCTTCTGATGCATAATGCCATTTAAAATATAGGGCAAAAATAACGGTTGTAAGATACATGCAACCAAGTACAGACACCAAAGTATCCACAAAATATAGGCTATTTTGTCCAAAAAAAATATGTAAACAAACAAAGGAAATATTTTTAAACACTAAACATACACCAGTTTTATTGCTGCAGGATAAAACATAGGCTTCTTTGAAAATCTATTGAGTCATAAATTTCTGTATTTCCCTTTGTGTTTGATCTCATATATTGCTTGGAGTTTCTCAAATGATAACAAGGCATGCATTAAAAATATTTCTCTTATTGTTACATTTCAAGCACGTTTACTGTTAGCTGCTTAGCTTCATTATGTATCATAGTCTGAATCTACAAATCAAGTATAATTAGACTTAGAGAACTGATTGGATTTCTAATTAAGCTACATTGGAAACAACAATGCACAATCAGTAAATATTCTGACTAGGTACATTTTAAAGAGCAACTCTTGGGCTTTTTGCTGATGACTAGACACCAGTGTCATTAAATTTGTTGGTGGCAAGCAAATTTTAAAGCTAAAATAGAGGCAATTAGTAAAGATCTTGAAATATTTAATCACGTTTGTCCAATTAGTGTGCAATTAGGCAATGGTGTGGCGTGGGACAAACATTCTGCTTCAGTGTTTGGTGGAGAAGGATCCCTTTGAAATGTTGCTATTTAGTTTATTGATATATAAAAAGGAAGTTATGGTTGTAATTTCCAATTTAAAAAAATACTGTGCAGATGGTCTGACTATATATTTAACAATATTAAACAAAACTAAACAAGGGAAGCATGTTACCTGAAATTACCCAGCTGTGATCGGTGAATAAGCTCCAGATCACATTAGATTACAGCTGTGGGCATCCTGATCACAGAAAGTGCCAGGTAGTTATGCCAGTAAAATCAAACCTGTAAGTTGGCCTGTCACATCTTGAGATTATATGATTATTTTGTTCTTGACCAAAAATACACTTATTTTTTTGAGCTTTGTCTGGTTGTTTTGCATTCCTTCCATGAAGCCTTACATTGGCAAGTTCATTGTGGAAAGTCAAGTGGTAGCTTCTCGTGAATAACCCACTTCAGTATTATCTTACTTCCCTTCAAGTTGGGGATCTGACTTCCTTTTGGCAAACCTAAAGCTCTCCTTCAGAAATGATCTCGACACGTATTAGTTGATTCACAAGACCTCCATGTCCTGGTTTGCTGGCACATTGAAAGCGTCTGCTGCTGTGCATTTCAACATGCAAACCTGCACGGCAAGTGTCATTGTGTTGGTATTTTATCAAACCTATTTGTGCCGGGTGGCCACATGCAGATAACCAAGGAAACCACACCAGGGACCATCCCCAGGTGCTGGAGCTCAATTTTCCAGACTGTTAAATTGTTAGAGCAGTCTCTGGCATGGTTTTGACTTGGGTCAAGTACGACTCTCTCCAGCCAATTCCTGGACACAGCTCAGGTGTTAAGTCTGGACGGGGTCCGTTCCCAACAGGCATTTTGGGAGGGAAGGAGGATTAGGAGAATGGATGTGGGTTATCTTGTGCCAGCTGGCCTCCACGTCAAAGCACACTTAACCTTCTACTATCAATAGTCCCTATGGGTTCTCAAGGAGTGAGGGAAGGTGTCTAGCAGGACTAACTAGGGATGTCTGGACAACAGCCTGGACCTCTGACTTATTCTCCACTGTGAAGGCCATCTCATTTCCATATGGAGTTGATCATAAAAAAAAGAGATTTGCTTCAGGTGTGTTTTGGATTTGGTTGCTGGATAATTTTTTTTCAGATAAAATAATAATATGTGATCACATTGTAAAATGCCTTTCTATGTATTTCTGGTAAGTGCTATAATTTCTACAATGCTTTTAAGTCAATGTAGGTTTAAACATCATCAACTTTTCTTTCACATCTGTGAAATGTTTGCTTAATTTCAGTATTGAAAAAAATGCTGAAAGAAAGCAAATAATACTTCTTAGCAATGCTATGCCTTTTTTTTTTTTTTTTTTTTTTTCCTTGATAGATACAGACCTGGAAGTTCAAAGGTGAGAGTTTTGTCTTGCAAGCAGGTTGGTGCCTCCAAGAATTTTATTAACACAATTGTGGTCATTTCTTGAGCAATATTAAATCAAAACAAAATATCTTTGAATTGAAAAGAGCTATGATGCTAAGAAGAATATTGTATGGGAGAGAAATGAGGCAAGTAATAAAGCAGAAAAAAGATAATTACACAAACATTCATTTATTCCTTTACTGTAGGCAAAACTAGGTTTTGACCCTTTGATATTCAAAGGTTAAAAGCAAGTTTTTTCAGGTTCATTACTTCTCATATCTTAGGAAGAGTATGCATCAGGTTTTCCTTGGTCCTTTTTATTGGGCAGCACTCTCCTGAGGGGCTGGAATTCTATCAGCCCTCCCCTGCCACACAGGCATTGCTTTAACCCCCCAGCAAACCTGAATGCAGAGGAGAGATTTTTTAGCCATGTTGTGAAGTGGACCTTTTGGTACATGAGCCACTTAGGCTTTTAGTTATGAATAACAGATAATAATAACATTTGTTGCTGTTGTTTTTAGAAACACACACATGATGTTCTTGATAATATTTTTGGTTACACTTATGTTTATAGATATGCCCTGTTTCACAGAAGAGTCACGTTTCTATGGATGTAAAAAATAAGGGCTTCAGGTCTTCAATATGTTGGCAAATTGGCTGCCAAATCCTATATGGAAACAAGATGTGAAAGGAGTATTTCATGGCCTTTGCCTCACCACATCTTTGTTCAAGTAAGAGATCAGGAAACCAAATCAATAGGCTGAAAGACAGAAGATTGAATAGCCAGCTGCAGAGGCAGAGAAAGAGAAAGAGAAGATGTACCTCTTACAGTAAATGCCTTGTGAAAATCACACAGGCCCCTGCAGGGGTTAATCAAACACTTACTGCTCTGACTTACAATGTTCTTTAGTCCCCAGAAGTTCTTTAGTCCTTTCACAGCTTTTAAACATCATGGGAAAAAAAAAAAAAAAAGAAGAAAGAAAGAAAGAAACTGCATATCTAGTTGTAGAGAGCTAGTAAGCCTAGCTTTAAGCTGCTCTGCAGTGTGAGTACTTGTGTGTTTATATCTAAGACTGTGTGGAACCTTGACAAACTGGGACCTCAGCCCTCAGGCATATATGATTATATATATATATATTTGTACACATATACATTAATAGCCACATATATGTATACGTGCACTGTACATGTATAGGAATTGTGAACTTCAAAAGGGAAAAGAACATTTAGGAAATTCAGAAAAGGAAAGCTCTGTTTATTTGATAAAGGAAACAAAACCAGCCCTTGAATAGCGATTCATACCCTGCTGTCAGAGCAGGCTCTGGGTGGACGCGGAGACCTGCAGGTTCTCTGTAGATGCTGAATTCCTAGCAGTGTTGTCTTTATCAAAGAGGTAAATGTAGATTTGAAAAAAATCACTTTGATGTACAAGACATCACAGAACAGCAGCTCCATTCATTGCGGAGAGTCCATTATTGAAGTCTCTCAGGCAACTGTACAGATTCCCCATAAAGGGAAAAATAACAAGATTGTGGAAATAAACCCCTCAACAATGTGCATTCTTGCTGGCTTCTGGAGTCTTTCCCTCCAGTTTTCATGTTTTGATTCTGTGAAATTATATTAGGCTTGGGCTCATGTGCTGACAGTCTCAGATGGGCAGTCACTCCTGACCAGAGCAGTATGTGTGTTCCTGCCAGCCTCCTCTGTCCCTGGCTGCAAGGGTGATGGGAAGCACTGGTTAGGGGCACTGAAGACTTGTCACCTGCCTTTTGCCCTTGAGACTTCCCCTTGGCTCACCTTAGCTTTTTTCTCCAGTGCTTGCCTCATGTCTCGGGGCTGGCAGGGTGGGCCACACGACCCCTGCATCCTGCAGGGATGGGGCAGCTCTTTCACAATGCTGCTGGGGTGCTGTGGGCTGGGCTGGACCCTGGGGCAACATCCCCCATGGAGATGTTCCTGTACAGGGATGGGAAAGGCCAGCAGCAGCCAGGGGCAGAAGGAAAGGGGAAATGGAGCCCTGTCACCCCTAGAGCAGCAGGACTGCCTGCAGACAGGCCAGGTGACACACCATACAAGCACTTTCCTGTGATGGGGGGGGACATGATTTCCTCACCTTCCTTCTGTACTGTCGTAAACCATATGAATGTGCGGAAAGGGTTTGTGAAATTAATTATACTGTGAGTGCTTGGTAACCAAATGAATTGTAAATTGTACATTATTAAAACAGCATCAGAGCACCGACTGATCTATTATTCTTTAGGGAAATGTATGAAGGTAAGAGCTTTATATGCTTTAGGGGTCTTTCCAGCCACCACACAGCCAGCTTTGTAAGAAAAAATGTGGCAATATTTTGTTACTGTCTGAGTTGCAACTGGCACAATACTGTATTGTTTATTTTCATTACATTGTCTCCTATTTAATACATATGAGTTAGTATACACTACCTGCGACACATACAAGCCCATTTCCTTTCTATTTATCCTGTTTCAGATGATATTTGGGATTAATCGCCCTCATTTCTGTGTAAAAAAATCTGTAGGTGCAGAAAAATGAGATCAGTATTAAGAAGCATGTCCTTTTGCACAAATCATGTAACTATTGTTACACAATGCACAGCTATTGTTGCACAGCTATTGTTGGCCTGATCCTTTTGCCTGTCTTACTGCTCCTTGCTGCCCACCTGTCTCAGCTTCTGAGAACTGTAAGAGGGCTTGGTGGGGAGCTGTATGTTGAGAAAAAAAGCCTGTTATGTAATAACAGAGAAGAAAAATACTGTGGTTTCATGTGTGCATGCATGTTTTTCTCCCTTGCTTCCACAACACATGCCTCCTGTTACATTCCTCCCATGCAGTATGTGATATCCAGACAACCTGATTGTCATGTTTGCACTGGCATCTTCTGCGATATCACAAACCAAAAACTGTGTGGTCTTCCTCCTAGGGATGCTAGTTTTCTGTTTAACTCCTTGTAGGTAGCCCCTCTTGGCACATGATGTAATGGCCTTTTTCACCCCTTGCCTCCGGCAGAAAGAGGTGTTAAGCAGGGATGTGTATGAGAGAAAGAGGGAGCAATTTTTTTTCAATGCCCCTATTGAAGAAAAGGAGGTGGCAGCCACTCCAGCATAGCTTTTCCCACATGGTTTCCTTTGTATTGCCTCCTTGAGGGAAGATGTACAAGAGTATGGCCTATCCTTGCAGCTGTTTGCCAGTGAAGAGGAGAAACAGCTGGAGAAACATCCTCTTCTCTCCAGCTAAAGACCCATCTCCCAGCTAAGCTGCTCAAGTTTCTACAACTACCTGAAAGGTCATTTTAGAGAGGTTGGTGCTGGTCTCTTCTACAGGCAATTAGTGACAGAACAAGAGGGAAGGGCTTCAAGCTGCACCAGGGGAGGTTTAGACTGGACATTAGGAAAACATTTTTTTCACAGAAAGAGTGGTCAGACACTGCAATAGGCTGCCCAGGGAGGTGGTTGAGTCACCATCTCTGGATGTGTTTAAAGGTCGTTTGGATGTGGTGTTGGTGGATATGGTTTAGGGGAGGACTTTGTAGAGTAGGGATGATGGCTGGACTCGGTGATCCCAAGGGTCTTTTCCAACCTGAATAGTTCTATAATTCTACGATAAGGCAGAAACACTTTGGTGCCTACAGCCACCACACCAGTGGTCCCATACCAACAAGCAAATTTGGGGGGTTATTACACACTAGAGTAACCCTAAGTTCTTCTTTTCTGGTGCAGAGGGTTGGTGGCAGCTAGTGACATCCTCTTTTCTTCAGAGAAGACCTTTCAGATAAAAATCTTTTCATCCTATTGTACAACCTAGATAGGCACTCAGCAAAACTTCCAGCTTAAGGAAATTATTGCAATTTGTATGAAGACTCACTTGAAGTGGACCAAAGAATTTTAGGATTTGGTCTTCCCTCTAGTCAATCCCTGGAGACATGAAATGTTTCATGGGAAATGAAATTTCCCTGGCTGAGGTATTTCCATAACAAAGTATGGAATCTTTGCTTCTTGTTCAAGTTTTCAAAATAAGGAGGAAAGAATTTCTGGTTTAGAGAATTTTCATTCTTCGGGACAACTGCCCTAACTCTGTTTAGTAGTGTAAAATATCATGCTGCCTTTCTTGTCATCCACCCCCCTCGCAGGAGCCACTGGCACCTTTGGGGATGAAGGGATGCCTCCTGCTCCCCGAGCAGCCCTCTCTCAGGAGGTGCACCGCTTCCTGAATTTCAAAAGAGGGCAGCATTTTACTGAGCCTGCTGGAAAGGAAGGGGATGGCTCCCAAGCGTGCAGAAGAATGTCAGCAAGTGAAAATCCACACTGGCGAAACATACTTCTTCCGAAAAAAAATTGCGTTTAATGGAAGAACTGCTGTGTTCCTAGGAGTTTATATTTACCAAAACAACAACAAGAAAAGCTCTTAATTGATAGATGGTATCAATGAATGCCTCCCAGCTGCGTTCAAGGAGTTCTTTGCTTAGTCTGTCATGCAGCAGTAATGCTGTCTCTGCCGCACACCACAAGGACTTTGCCACCAACTTTTGCATTGCAATAGCCAATTAATAGTAGATTGCAGATTAATCCTATATATGAATGAAATGTTAAACTGTGTCTGAGGTAATTAAAGCATCCATTGTTCTCTCATTAAAGTCCTGATTCAATGAAATTCTTCAAGCTATTCCTAAAATGTTACTGGGATGTTATTTTTAATTACTTAAGTATCTGCTTCAGAACTAGCAAAGCCCACCCAAAGTGAAGAGTAAGCGTTTTGTGATATAACCCCAAAATATGTGTCTTCTAGCGTGAAACAATCAAGCAGGCAAATAAAGATGAAAATGTTCTTTTTATGCCAGAAGCCTGGACTACGGTGACCAAGAGTACACTCCTGTCAGCTGACCGTGACTTACCTTCTGTTTGTGAAGAGTCCTTCCAATGTTTACTCTGCTTGAACAGCTGCATAGCATTGACTTTTAAAAGGAAGTTATTAAGAATGATATATATTTCAAATACATGCTGGATTGCAAAAAAAAAAAAAAAAGAGAGGGCACCCAAGTGTACTGCACCACTTTTTAGTTTACCCCCACTCAACATCTGGTGCAATGTTACCCTCCTGAAATAACTGTACTGACAGTGCTGTTCCTGGCACGTTCAGCCAGGTTGCCTGAATCACTGAAGAGCCCAGAATGGGGCAAATACCCATTTTCCTTCTCTGTTTGTGTCTAACAAATACCAGATGTTGCAGTATTGAAGACACACGCCTGATGTCACTGGGAAGTAATTTCTAAAATGCTTGTCCTAAGACAACTGCCACCCTGCTATTAAGCATTGGCTTAATGAAATCGGTACAGAGGGATGTTCTGTAGCAATTCTGCTGAAGAGGGAGCAAGCTGCTTGAAAGAAAGATTTCTTCTGCGATCACTGGGTAAATCTGCAGTGCTGGAAGGCTGCAGACCCAAGCTGGAGGATGCCTGCTTCCCACCCACCTTAAGTACCTGCTAAAGAATCCCTGAAGGAGCCTGTCAAAAGCTGCTGTCCCCACAGCGGCTGGCCCCACTTTCCCTTAGGTGCCAGCCCCCGCCGTGTGACAGTCCCCGAGAGGTGCCAGCTGAGCCCTTTTGCATCGGCTGGAGGGAATCTGGCACGGCATCTCCGGGCAAACCTGCCAGGAAGCAGGGTCAGCCCTTTGTAAATAAACCCTGCCTGATCTGAGTAACACAAATGGACGCCTGGAAGATTAATTCGCCCCCTGTAATAGTACAACTACTGTTTGCACAAGCCAGTGGCATGCAATAGTTTCTTATTAAAATACTCAGGATAGGCATTAAGATCTCACTAAACAGAGTAGGACTGAAGGACAGGAGAGGGTGCAAAATGTCCTTGCTTACCATTTGCCACTCTTACATTGGATTTGATAGAAAGCTATGAAGAGCATTTTAAATGGACCAACAAGTTGTCTAATTACCTAGAACACCCTCACGTAATTTATATCATCTCTTAATTTCTATTTTGTAACCACCATTGCTGTCTTCAGTGACTTATAGCATGTATCTCTACTCTGAGAGGCTATGATTTTTCCCCTTTGTTATGCAGTTTTCCAAAACGGAAACATGCACATTTCAGCAAGGTGTGTAACTACTCCTTTAATCCTTTCCAGTGTGATTCCAGTCATCCCTTTAAAAGTAGAATCCAAACCAATATTTTTACTGTTTCCATTCTCTATTGTGGCATACAGTTTTCTTGCTGAAAGGATATTTCCATCTAGCTCCATACACATATAAATGAATACACGTTCAAATCACAGATACATATCCATATAAGACACATCGCAGAAAGGAAATACGTTACTAAAATTAACTGCATTACAGAGAACAGACATACGGACAGAACTGCTGAGGTACTCGACTCTCCCTATTCCAAGGTGCCTTAATGCTCACTGCAAACCTGTCATCCCTTTGTAAAGCAGTCCTGAGACACTTCATCTGCTTTCTGTCTTCCACAGAGGTAAATCAGCTGCAAAGTTGTCTGCAGAGGAGCGGAGGCTGGGGGATAATTGTGGCCTGGTGGGTTATCTATCCGTAGCTGAGTGCACAGTGGGTCTGCTCACCAAATTTTTAGCACGCGTGCTTTCTCGGGCTCTTTTCCAGCAGGAAGTTAGAAAGCGAGAAACAACAAAACTGGCTTAATGTACCAGGTAAATCAGACCAGCTCATTGTGAAACCTATCACTGCACATGATTGTTATGATAATAAACGCGGGTGAGCTCTGGTTATTACATGCACAGCCCTGTACTAACTGCTCCCTACCGCTCGCCCGCTCTCTCAGTTTAGCAACACCCCACACACCTGTTCAAATAATATTACTATTACCTTGTGTTGACACCACATCCACCCTTTCCTTTCATATAATAAGAGCTCCTGGTGAACTGTAAATGGAAAGCTTGTGGTAGCAGAAGCCAATTGTTTACCTGTCTCCAGTTTGTTGCCACAGATACTTGGTCAGAAGGAGGGAACAAAGATCAGTTTGACATCCTTGTTAAGCAGGATTTGCCCCCCACCTTAGCCACAAAAGGTTAGGAGTTGCTATTCAAGCCTGAGCTCCACAGGTGTGCCATCACACCTGTCTGAAAGAAAACAAAATACAGCTTGTTTCAATATGGCTATTGCCCCAGCAAAATAAAGAAGACCTTCCTCTGCAACACAGACACAAGCATTTGTTTAAATATTTCAGTGAATCCAAGCAAACACAGACTGATAATCTGTTTATATGTAGCACTGAGGCTGAACACAGTGCAAGCACCCCCAGCAATGGATGGCAGGGAGCATCCGACCCCACCGCTCCCACTGAACTCCTGGCTGAGCACAAAACTCAAATCCTACTTGCAACAGGAAAGTGGATTTTATAACTTTCTGAGTGTTTACAGCAGGCCCTCATCCCAAACCCACTGAGATGAACAGGAGACTGAGTCCAAAGCCAAGGTGGATACAGGTTTGGCCTCATGATTTATTTCCTTCACCGTTTAGCCCCGCTGAAGCTGCCACTGCTGTTGAATTGCATGAAACTCCTGGCAAAGATAGCTGTCGTGGGTTTAGAGTAGGGGAAAGTTAAAAGCAGTGAGCTCTGATGCCACTCTGCTTGGTCAAAGGCCCAGCTTCCCAAACCAGTGTCAACACTGTAGGTCTGGAGCAAATTGGTAAAAAATGGTAAAACCTAGCTCCCAACTGGGGCCTGGACAGGACATAAGGGGATTTTGTCCATTCAGAGCAGAGCACTGCAGAGCCCTAAATGTACCCATTCATTTATGTGAGTTTGCCATTTGACATCTGCTGAAGGTGATGGAAAGACTTTGGTGGGCATTTGATCAAAAGCTGAGTCACTGGATTTTCCAATGTTTTAGGTAGAAGCATTTTTCACCAAAAAATTCTAACAAGAACAACCTGCCCTTCTTCAGTTAAAGCAATGCCCTGATTCAAATGCTTTACGTTCTTATGAAAAGCCTTATCCATAGCTGCTTCCATTATAGTTAAAACAGTGTTGTTTGTTGTCAGCTGTAAGAAGGTGTCCCTGCATTTAGAAGAAGAAATTGTGGTAGGTGCATAGCACCAGCTGGCTCGGAAAGAGTTTGTATACTGAGCTGCAACTTATGTAGAGAAACGTCCTTGAGGCAGGGAGCATATTTTATTTATTGTTTTATTTATTGCATATGTCAAGTGAATGGATTCTCAAATTATGAAGATGCAAAACACAGTGTGGGTATTTATCAGCACTAAATGTTTTTATGTGCTCCAAACCAACTTGGGGTTTCCCAGCTGACTGTGAGCAGCTTGCTAGTTTTGAAGATCTAGCACCTTTGGAACTGAAGGGCCATGCTGAATTTTAAGCACTTGGAAAGAGAATTAATTGCATGGACAGCAACATTTTCCTGTGGTTTCTTTGGAGTTTTTTTGTTGGTTTGTGTTTTGTTTGTTTGTTCATTTGTTTGGGGTTTTTTTGTTTGTTTGTTGTTGTTTTTTTTGTATGCTCATCAACAGCAATTGATGATGCCTCTGGGGGATACTAACTGAACTAAACACAGAAGTGGGACTGTTTAAACAGGGTGGGACAAAGGCCTTCATACTACAAGCAGATGACTTTGATAGCCATTTTTTTTATGTTTCCACCTCTGTTGTTGTAGACATCTGAATTGAAATAGGACCTTTATCGTTCTCAGCCCAGGTTCTCCTTCTTCATTTCCTGCACTGAGGTCCCAGGCCCTCTTACTTGGCTGCTCCTGCAAGGGCCTGGGAGCTCACTGGGTTCCCCCTTTCAGCTTTCTACTGAGGTTGGGATATAACTTCTTCTTGTTCCCCTAGCCTCTGGGAAGAGAAAAGGATTTGTCCTGGCTGATAGCTGCACAGGCATGAAGTCACTTCTGTGTGCCCTGCACCTTCACACCTGCCCCTGGCTGTGCTTACCGCCTGGCATGGAGCCCCTACAGCTGCACCTTCCAAAAAAACCATCCCAAACCCCTAAAAAACCCTGCTGACATCTGAAGCCTTGGGGCAGCTCTCAAAACACTGCTGGTATATTAGCTCATAGTTACCTGGTGAGCCTGTGGTGGACCCAGACACTACTTCCTCATTAAAACTGGAGAAGGTACAATGACATTTTGCACCACTGCTCCCGCGGTGCTGTGATGGTCCTGCAGGGATCCCCTTATCTCTGGGCAGACACAGTGGAACTCAAAGGGAAATGCTTGGCCAGTGGCACCCTGTCCTCCTGCACCTCTGAGCCCAGGCACTGCTGCCCTCCCAAGCCCTCCTGAGGATTTGTTACGTGCCTTGCAGCCCACACCTGTAACACATTTCTGGCCCTGCACACTCCCAGGGCTGGTGGAGAAGGTGGAGGGGAGCAGAGGAGCTCAAGAGCCTTGCAAACCTGATCCAAAACGGACATGTTAGTGTCTCATTCATTTGAACTGTTCTTCCCATTTCCACATGTTCACAGGGATCTTTGCAACCTGCTGAAAAGGCTGAGCAATACTAATTTTGAAATATTCTAAACAAGATACTGATGCTAGACTGCTACAAATACAGACATCAGCATCTCTGAATGAAGAGATAGCCTGTTGAACAAATAATACATATTAAAAAATGTCTGAATAGGAACTTACAGGATAAACTGTAACAGCTTCAAAGGAGCCATTGATCTATTGAGTACATAATACGCCCATTAAAAATCATTGGAATATTTATTTACATGACACACAGCTCAGAAGAAGCCATTATGGTCCTTAAGTAAATTATACATGTTGTGAAAATTGTCAAAGTGCTTCTTTTACCAGAAACGAGTGTATCCTGTCAGTTGATGAACACATTAACTTGAAAAACCCCAGCAACAACAAAAAAAGGCGAGCAAACCCAAGGCTAAGAGAAGGTTAAAACAGGAAAGGAAAAAAAAACAACAAACGAAAAATAAAGGAAGAAAATAAAAACCAACCCACGTACCATGTCAAAGCGTGTTCTATGCCCATCAAAGGAAGAAAAACCCAAGCTGCCCTGCCCTGTTGCCACCCTTGGTGCGGGGAGGGCTGCGCACCCAGGGCTCTTGTGGAGGGGCTGCTGCTGTCTCTGTGTGCCCACCTCCTGGGCACACAGCTCTCCTCCCTACGGGCCAAGAAATGAGAAATGGGGGCTGATTTGTTCCAGCCACCACTGTGTCCTCTAGTTTGGAACAAGCTGCCAGAAGAGTGCTCTCTGCCTGTGTCCCTCAGAGCCTGGTGGGGGACAGAGGACGTGTGGCAGCCCGCCAGCACCGCCTTCACCTTGGTGCACAGGGACCTGCTTTTTATGGTTGTTCTTACAGGTCCTCCATGGCACCAGCACAGCCAAGCAAGCAGGCCTGCCTCCCTTCTTGCTCCTTCAAGGGTCGGAACGGGGGGAAACACTGCTTGGAGATATTGAGTGTGCCCGGCAGCTGGGCCCGTCACCCACCGGCATCTTTCTGATGACTTCAGCTTTGTGCTTGTGCCCCAGCGCAGCACTCGGCAGGGTTTGCACCACTCTTCCCCCGGTGCTCTGTGGGCCATACAGCTCTTTCCCAGCAGATGTTTGGCCGAGAAGGGATGCCAACTTAGAAAATCCTCCCCCCCCACCCCACCCAGACTGTGATCACACAGCAGTCTGCACCATAGCCTGACCCCTGGAAATATTTTGCCCGATTGTGAAGGAGAAAAGGGTTTTTGTCAAGGAGGTGCAGTCAGGACACAGGGGCTGAGAGCCTGGATGTGGCCCGTGTGATGCTGGCACTCGGCTGGCAGCCCTGGGTGCCTGGTCCCCAGCTCAGCTCAGGTGTGCTAGGAGGGCTGGTGTGTGCATCCCTGCTTAGGCCGTTTGGGAAAGCAGGCTGTCCGGGTAGGAGAGTTGGCACGTGAGTTTTCTCTTGCACGGGAATAAGACGACAGGATGGATTTTCTAACGCAAGTGAGCAAGCGGTTGTACAGGGGGAATATATTTAGCCTATGTTTTCGGATCACGTGCTCTGGGACTGGAGAGCAAAGCGTTTTCAATGCTGTTGTGGAGACACGCTATTCAGTATCGCAAGCTCTGCTGTTGGAGAAGCCAGTAAATTGTGTTGCATCTGAAACAATTACTCAAATCGCTTGTACCGTGGTTTCTTTTTTCCAACTGCAAAGGTTTTATAGAAATGTGACTTCTACAGCTACAAAAGCATTGAAAATACAAATAATAGTAAAGTGCTGCTCTGCATTTGCATAAACCCGTCTACCCTATACATGGTTTATTCATTAACTCTCAGAACAACCTGCAGGACAGCTATGGCATTCCTTAATGACTGCTTTGCTTCTGGCTGAAAACGCCAACAACTGCTTTAAAGCAACACTATGTGGTTTAGAAAGTGAAAATAAATACCATTCCCGTGCGACAGAAGGGAAAATGTAGCTGTCACTGAAAGAGCTGGGATTGGGCTTTTACGTGGAATGAACATCTCCTGTCATTTGGCAATTTCAGAGGGGAATCTCAGCATCTGCACGGACTGGGACCTCCAAACTGCAGCTGATCAAAACACACAGACAGCATTAGCAGAATCCATCGCTGTGCTCTGCTGACAGCATGAGTTAACGGACAGAAAAGACCTAGATCCCTCATCTATTCCTCCTTAAGAGCATTTTCTAGCCCTGTACAATTTCAGTGTCCCAAATGAAAGAGTCCTCAAGGCATCCCCTAGCAATGTTTCCCAATCATCTCCTCCTTATGAAGGCTCTCCTGATCCTCCAGCTTTCTCTGCACTTCCATTCTTACCCAAAGCACGATCCTCGTAAGATTAGGTAAAACATTAATGTATTTTGCTGTTTTATCTCCCTGCTTCCGTAAAGATGAGTACAGGTTGCCACCAGGATGTTACAAATGGAAAACTGGAAGTTTGTTTGACAGCCGGTGACTTGCTCAAGGTCACAGAAGAGCCTCAGTAGCAGAGCTGGGAACAGAATTTGGTATCCTAATTCCTAATCTGGCAGCCTCACCACAACTCTCATCACGCAATCAAATAGCTCCTTTTAAGGAATGCTTTTGTGACTAAGAGAAAGTCCAAGGCATTAGAAGGAAGAGTATTTTTTCATTTGCCTTTGTTCAAACATTTATGCCTTTTGCTAGATGGAAAACATAATTTACACAAGATACAGGATTAAAGTATGATGGAAGACTCTAAAGTCTTTGAAAAACAAAACCAAGTACAGCTGTATTTAGGACTGTACCGATTCCAGCCATTAGGAAGCGAGCGATTAGATATCCCTTACTTATAGTTTCATGGCTAGCATAAAGAATAAACCAAGGCCAGCATCTACTGTGCTCTGACAGAGCTTTTTTGAGCATTATATGCAGGCTTTCACATTTGTCAGGAATACTGTAACAACAGGAAAAATTTTCACAGCTCTTAATAATACTTTGTTTTCTACAACTCTTTAACTCTTTGCACTGCAAGAGCTTTTTAAAAAAGCAAACCCAAATCCTCAAGCTGCTAAACTCAACAGGACATTGTCCTGACCTAAAACAGTCTGGGATTTGGTACACTCTCCCTTGAAGACTAGTTCACTGATTTATCAGCTCTCCCAGGACACACCAGCTTTGATATGCAGAAACTCTACAAGGTAGTTTTGTATTTGAAGACAGCACTTTTTGCTTGTTTCCTCTCCTGTGTAACAGAATACTGTAATTTGGCAACAGTGGGTAGGAACAAATGAGGGCATTGAGAACTAATGTTACTGAAAACCTGTCTACAAAATAAGCTGAGCTATAACAAACTACATACAGTAAGTGGGAGACTACAAATATTAACAGGATAAACAATGAGAATGAATGTAAATTTAAACCATTCCTTTGGAAAACTGCTTTTCTTTTTTTAAACACTATGTAAAAATGCCCAAACTACAGTTAAAAAAAAAACCCTATTGATAGCCTTCTTGCTGTCATTGCATTAGAAGACACAGAGTAAGAGGTTCATGACTGAATTTTACACAAACACCTATTTTGCTTATTAAACTACTGTTACTGTAACATCTGCATGGAGGGAAAACAACACAGGGATCTGCCCCCCGTCCCTGGAGTCAGGGCTCAGCTTGTGAGATGCCCCTGCCTTCGGTGCATTCACAGCGACAGGGAGGCCTTATGTTTCCAAATGTGTTAGCCCTCTTATTTATTTCATCTTCACACCATTATTTTGATTAAGAAAATGTTCATCTTGTTGACATTATCACTGTAGTCAATAGCTAATGACCCCAATAGTTAATTTCCTTATAAATATTTAACTTAATACAGAGTGTCCCCTGGGTTATAGTACTTTTGACACTTGTATAATCTGAAACAAATCCTCTTTTTTAGTCAAACAGACCACGTTACACACACAGTTGGCTAGCTATTTACAATGCACCCAATTAAATCCTACTTAATTCCCCCACTCTGAAAATCCCATTTCAGTAGTGTGCAGGCTACTGATCACAGAAAATGAGCATCTTTCACTGAGCCTGGACATGAGTTAACAGCCTGTAAGACTTGATTGTACAAAAAGCCTGCTGCTGTAAAATGAACTCACCCATCAAATGGTATGTACCAAAAAAAAAATAAATGTGAAGACAATGTGCAAATTCAGAGGACTTGAAGAAATAAGCTGAAGAATCACAGTTCATGACAGGTAAATCTAGTTTAATGTTCACATGTAGTAGTTACACATCACAGAGATTAAACAGGATTTTAACTGTAACATAGCTGCAGTGAAATGAAAGTAATTCTGTACTAGAAAAATAATCTTGACGCAGTTATCTGATTTTTGGTCTACTTCAGTTCATTTAAAGATGAATTTACACATCACTGATCATCATGACTTCGCCCATGTGCCCTTCTGCACAGTTCAGTATTAATACTCTTTGGATGAAGGAAATGGCAACTGTTTGTTATTTGCCCTTTGGTTGCAAGCAGAGAACTGTTTTAACTTCTGAAGCAATTAATAGGCTGTAGGAACACAAGTTTGCCACAAAACATTTTGGTGCTTAAAAGAAGTTCCAGAACAAATTTCTTGATCTGATGCAACAGCAGGTTTTTAAAAAAAGCTGATTAAATAGCTAAAGCATCACCCCCATAATGCAAAAACTGGGTAATCTTTTCCTATTCTCAGTAAAAAAACGACTACATCCTACTGCTACTTTTCTAGAACACACTAAAAACCCTGCACCTAAATGACAAAAGTGTAGTCTCAAAATGTATAATACACTTACAAACATTTCAAGTCTAAATTGAGGAAAACACGTTTGTATGGAATCCAAACAAGTTTATTTGCAATTAGACATCTCATGCAATCATGCAGGACCACTAAGCTATAGCTCCAACTTCCGCATCTAAAGGACATCTGGGGACAAACAAAAGCCCTAAACATTTAAGATATTTCCATATCAGCAGCTCCGTACTGGAGCTGTGGTTTTCTAAAGGGATATTCCCACAGATCTTAAAAAAAACCATACACACCTTTATCATATTTACAAAAAAATATTTAATTAAAAATATTTTATAATTACAGTAGTCTATTAAAGCATATACTTTTCTCACACTTATAGAACATCTCTATATATACACAGTATGAAATGTCACTCATTTATCTATACAATATGTAACATTCCTGCAGGGAGAAGAAAGTTCCCTGGGCCCCAATAAAATCCATCTATTTTAAACAATAGATGTCGAATATATCTACAAATGCTCTGGTAGATTAGTAAAGCTTCAAGGATTCAGCTGCTCGGTCCCTTAAAAAGAGTTAGAACGCTTCTAAAAGTCTGGTTTAGGCTCGGTCCTCTTATCATCCCGGGGCAGAGTGGCAACTTTTCCTGCTTGAGTCCCTCCAGCCACCGCGGAGCCTCCGCTCACAGCTGCTCGGGAACGGCGAGGAGAGACGGGGGAGCAGGAAGGGGGGGGAAACGGGACACGGGAGGCTGAGGGGGGGACGTGCAACACGGTGAAAAGGCTGGCTCTGCCGGGATGGGAAGTGCTGGGAGGGTTGGGATGGCTCCTTTGCCCCCCCCCCCCTT
>NW_009951951.1:628496-630473 GCF_000747805.2 Chaetura pelagica | reverse complement strand
TCCGTGCCCCGGGGACGCGGGTGGCATCTCAGGGGGGGTAGAAGAGGTTCTTTATCCGCTCTCTGTCGGAGCCTCGGCCCGGTTTGACGCGTATCCCGGGCGCCGGTTTAAAAGCCAGGGAAAATCCCCAGGAAAACTCGGGAAAAAAAGGGAAGAGGGGGGAGGGTTGCGGGGCTTCAAGCCGAGCGGTGCTTGGGAACATTAAATTAGAGCACATAACTATTAAAAATGCATGGAGACGGAGTATTTAAAATTCCTCCATGACATATAATATTAATCCGTTTTATGTAAAATTCATACCTGTAACTTAATTTGCTCCATTAACGCGCCGGATCACGTATTAGTGGATGTAACATGTTTTAAATATGATGCCGGGAATGTCCCGAGTTCCGTACTTAAGAGGCAGCGCATTAAAATTAACAAGGCGCACGCTCCCCGAGCCCTGCTCGAGTCACCCCGTGGCAGACTGTGGCCTTTCCGTGGAGTGACGCCGCGTCCAAACTTTCCGCCGGTCCCTGCTCGGGAGGAAGGGCCGGTGCCCGGCGGAGCGGGACGGCGGCGGGAGGGACGCGGGGCCCCGGTCCCGCAGATGCTGCAGCTCCCGGGGAGGGGGGAGCGGGGCGGGCTGTGGGGGCGAGGGGCTGCGGGAGGGAGTCCGGGCTGCGGGAGCTTCCCCCCCTTGAGCCTGTAAGTCAAGCCAAGAGAAGGGAAGAAATCCATAACGGGGATTAATGGTTGCGCGTCCCCTCGATGCTGAGTCACAACGGGTGATGTATAAAGGGTACAGTGGGAAGCTGTCAGACCCAGGACTTGAGTGAGCAGCGAGGCTGGATCATCTGGGGTGCATAATGAAGCGCACTTTCGTTTGTTCTCACCCTTTAAAAACATTCACTCCTGTTTGCTTTATTTTGTCCCGCATCCCTAGTGCCATCCCTAGCAGCTGGGCTCCTCCAGGCACGGGAACTGAGCGCACGGTGCGGATCCCTGCCTGCCTGAGGTCTGGATTTGCATGCTACATCATGAGGATGTGATGGGAAGATGCATTTCCATTAGCCCGTGGACTGGATGATAGCAATTCTGCTGCAGTCATTGCTTTTATTCTCTGAAACTCTGCTCTCTGCAGTCTCTGAGGCTCACAAGGTGGAACTGTAGATGGGCCTTAAAGCAGCATTATGGTTACACTTTGTCTGTTTCCCAGAATCCTGGCAATACGGACAGAGTTCATGTGCTGTCTAAAAAAGAATTATTTGTAAATTACAGTGAACGTGCAGGCTGGAGTCTTCCTGGTCCCGTTTAATTAAAATCTGCGTGAATCTAGATACACTGTAACATTGGGTTGTTTCATTTTTTTAACTGAATCCCCCCCTGGGAGGGAGTTGGATCTCACTGGACGTCTCTGGGAAACCCCGCTATGTAACTGTTCCCCCTTCAGTGTTCCCAAAAGCGAACTGGTACACATTATTTCTGTACACACACACACACACACGCTGTAGCAGCACCACAGCAAATCCACTGAGACCACGCTGGCCCTTGAAAATGACTCAGTATTTCTGGAAACCCATGAAGAGCCAGGCTACGCCGCAGACCTCTTTTCCCATCGCACCACAGAGGGTACGAAGGGAAATCTGAGGGTCTGTCAGAGCTGTTGAAGCTGGAAGAACACCGCGTGCGTTCCCATAGCTAACGTATCACAGTAGAGATATGTGGGAGAGGGAAAAACAGCCCTCCCTTCCAACCAGGCGGTAAATATTCAGGGGATTTCCTCTCCTAACTCCCTTTGATACTCATGAAGTTGATACATGCTAGTCTGACATGCTCGGCTGAACAATAGCCACCACTTCCCTGTTAACAACCAGTCTGGTTTTGCTCTCCTTGAAGTCAATGGGAGTTTTGTCATTGACTTAAGTGGGAGCAGGTTGGGTCGGCTGCTTTTTTTTTTTTTTTTTTTTTAAAACTTTGAAAAAAAGCATCACAGAA
>NW_009951951.1:619829-628426 GCF_000747805.2 Chaetura pelagica | reverse complement strand
TTTTTTTTTTTTTTTTTTTTTTCAAAATTTAGATCAAATGTGCAACAGATGCTCAGTAAATTGCTCTAGAAACGGGTTGGAAACCGCAGAACGTCAGCAACAGAGGTGAGTGTTAGAGAAACTCTTCATCCCTGAAGATGTGCACAAGCAAGTGGGACAGTGGCTACTGCTCATGCTTTTGTCCTGTTAACAGCAATACTTTTCATGACATGAGTTTATAGGGATTAACGCTCCTGTTTTTCAACAAATCATGTTGGGATTTTAAAAATAAATCCTGTGCATCTTGAAGCATGTGGTGCCTTCCTGGCTGGCTGGAGGAGCTCATCTGTCTTGGCTGGGTTTTTTCTGTGCTCTCGTCCCACATCCAGAGGCAAGATTAATTTCCATTGTGACCAGGTCTTGCAATATTATCACAAGACCCTTGATAATGCTTGGATGGAGCAGTTTGGCCCATTAAAAGAGAATTGATGAGCTCAGATCACATCACAGATGCTATCTGGAGCTGGAAATGTTGCTTTTGATTCAAAACCGAAGCAAAGCAAGTTAAAAAGGAAAAATGTAACAACTGGCCTTGTACGCCCTTTGTCATGAGGATAATACCATTGAACTTTATGAGAATGAGTAACGTAGGCTAAATTTGTCAGCACAGCTCAAAGTATATGAATATACCACTGACTCCAGTTGAAAAAAAGAAAACTGAGACATCGACACTGTCCCTCGGTCACGGCAGCAGGGAAAGGAGACAGTCCTCCCAAGCACAGAACACTGGACATTTCCTCTGACAGCACTCTGGATCCACAGATGTTTGTGCATGATACGATGCCACCGAACCAACTGGTGCATTGGATAGCACCACCTTGGTTAAAGTAGTCTCAGGACAGATAAAATTTGAAAGGGAACACATTTAGCTGTGCAGAGGGAAGCAAACAATCAATGTGGTGGTTTTTTTTTTTTTACACAAGGTTACTTGCTATACCTACCTTAAGAGGGCATGAAACGCACACAAATGCAGAATGCATTTTTTATCCTTAAGCAGGTTACGAAACAGTGGCTGAGTCAAGTTGTCCCTACTCTGGGGCTCAGGGCACATCATCTCAGAGCAGCGCAGTAAAATCCCAAGCATTCCTTTGCTGGAGGCTGATACCTGGTGTGATGAGTTTCCTCCTGGTGGGCAAAAAGATACATGATACTGAGACCCACCCCCGCCCCCCATTCCTGTTGACTTCAGCAGGCAGCCAGAATACTCAGGATCTCAAAGGAGCTGCTCAACACCTAGAAGGGCTGATCATTAAAAAAGCATTATAAATCTCTGAATGGTTTATGGTTTATGAGGGAAATAGCAATTGATTCCTCAGTGGTGCCATTACTCTCCACTATTGCTATCATTCAAAAGGCAATAATGTTGGTTATTTACCTTCAATTAAAATATCTAGTTAGTTGTGATGTCATTTAAAATAGCTCTATAATGTGTTTAGTGCTCCCTTATCAAACACCATAGATAAACTCCTCTTGGCAACTGGGGATAGTGATATGAAATGAAAAATTGGGTTGGGAGAGTGAGATGGAGGAAAGAACATGTAAATCTTTAACTGGACTATTATTCCTATATGCCTATATGTCCCCTCGGACACCAGGCTGGAGATGAGACTGTGGGCTCCTTTGCAGTGATGCCCCATGGGTCCTCTGAAGGGGTCAGGGAAGATCCACCAGGCATTCATGGAGCACAAAGAAGTCACCTCACTCTGCAGACTACCAACAGAACAAAATCCATTGGTCCTCTAGTACCACTCCTAATTCATCATCAGAGCTCTTCCAAACTCTCTGTAACGCAAACATTTTCCCCAAATAGTTCGAGTAACCTTCAGTACTGTTCTTCCTATTTTCCTCAGATCCAAAATCTAAATACAACTCACACAGTTCACTTAGCGTGGTGGGGTTTTTTCCCCATTCTCTGGTTGTGGTAACGATGGGATTTTCTGAGTAATGAGAAAACATAAGAAATTCTTAAGACCTTCACATCCCCGTTGCTGCCTGTGCAGGAGGTTTAATATCAAACAAAAAGAAAAATGTTTGTTGATTGCCTACAACAGCTCTTGACAACCAAAAGAGAATTTTTGGATGCATCTTCATGTAGTTGTCCAGTTCAGAGCATCCTCATAATGACAGGAGCATGCTCCTACCCACCTCATTATGCTTTCCTTCAGCTTCATAAGCTACCAAAAAATCACGTGGCAACAAACATCTTGGAGAGGTGAGGAACAGACTTAAGAAAGCCTTTCTTAGATGCTTATGTAAGCTCTATTATTTTTAATTTAATTTTTTTTTTAAACAAACATGGAAATAAATGCACAAAGAAATATTTTACCCCGATTAGTGGAGAGAACAACGCCAACAAAAATGCTGCAATGGGATTACTATCTACAAGAGCTTTTCCTGCTGTGCTGCCTCTGGCATGGCTGTGTTGCAGAAATTTGTGCAAACCCACCTCCTCCCTTCAAGGGGCTGCAGCTGCAGACAACATTGACGGATGCCCTGGCATTTTGCTGGTGGTTGTATGTCGGCTGAAGGCTAATGTCATTTAAGAAGGTTGATTTGTTCAGGTGACCAGAAACACGGGGTTTGTTGGGTAATGTCAGATTTCTGCATTGACTAAAGCAAGCTTGTGGCAAGAAAGATAACTCATGTTGACAACCTGCTGCAGTGTGGTCCAGATCTAGGCAATCAAGATGCTTATTCTGGGGAAGGGGAAAATAATTTAGGAGTATTTGGAGCAGCTTCCTGAGGAACACTACATTAAACTGAGTTACATAGTAACAGATTGAATTTGGAGCCTTAACTTTAACTTTAATTTTATTTTGTGTAGATTTAGATCAGATTTATGTGCAATGTCATGCCCTTTGTTTGTAGACAGAAATGCTCAGCCAATCTGCCCGAAAACTGATGGTATGATACCACCTTATATTATTTTCATGTTTGTTATAAGTTTGCATTAAGAGGTCTATAATCACACAAATAATGCAGCCTACAGGGACGATGAGCAAATCGGCCTAAATTAAATAAGTATCTGGATGTGTACATGCTCATCTGCATATGTTGTCATTACACCAATGATGCTGGACTTTATTTTCAGGGGACCTGAACAGCTTCATCAGCACAAGCAGTTCATGCCACAAAAAAACTCTGAAGAAACAATAGCAATACATTGCACTAATACAACACTTCATGTTTTTGAAAGCTAATATGAACACGTTTTTTTATTTGCTCTCCAAGAGTCTACTATGGAATTCTTCAGTTCTTCAATCTTTTCTTGATATTTTTTAGATTAAAAGAAGAAATCACCTTTCTCTCCCTGCCTGTGAAGACAGCTTTTTCCACTGCAGAGGGACAACCAAGGGAGACAGAAAGACCTTTGCTTCCTCTGCATTGATGCAAACGCATTGATGTTTTCTGGAAGTGCAGTCACCTGGTTTTCAAAATACTTTCATGGGTCAGTGTCACTTTCAGGTATCACCTGCTTGCCAAACATTAGTTTATAATTCTGCTTTTTTGCTTCATGCTAGTGACAGCCTGACTGATCTTTAAAGCACCATATAAAATGCTGTTTGTTGATTTGGTTCAAGTCACATCGGTGTGATTGCTGGGAACAGAAGTTAGAAAGAACTAGAAATTCAAGCCTGGTGGTTGTGTGTGTGGAGGGGAAGCAGTTTTTTAAAGGCCATGCTGTGCACTTCCAGTGCATGCCAAATTCTGTGTAACCTTATTACCTATTTATTTGCCTGCTATAGAGTTCCTGTTGCCATAACCCGTGAGGATCTGCCAGGTGCTCAGTAACAGAAGCAAAAGGCTCTTCCTCCTTCTTCTCTTCCATCCTACAGAAGATAAAGTAGAATAGCAGGGCATGATTTATAGGATCACCATTTTAATTTGCTTATGTAGTTGTGTTTAAAAAGCAGCCGGCTGAAAAGATTAGTTTTATATTAATTTGTGGTAGGGTGCTTTCTGTGATTATTCTTTATAGCCTGCATGGCTCCTGAGAAAGTTGTCATTTAAGAAAACAAGAGCCTTCAGCTTTTGTTGACAGAAAACAGCTCTTGTAGGATTTTCATGTTCAGAGAGCAAGAAAAAAAGCAACCACAGGTAATGTCTCCTCATGAGTTTTAATTCCAGCAACAGCAGATGCTAAAATGATTGTATATGTTCATTAGGATAACAGGATTGTCTAAGGTAAACCACTGTGCAGCACCATGAATTTAAATCAAGATATACATTGCAGGGTGCAAATGGCTGAAGGTGCAGAAAAAAGAAAGATGGCTGTAAGAAGAACATTGGACAATGATCCATGAACTGCAATTCTTCACAGTTAAATATATTCTGTCACTTACTAATTTTTCCTTATAAGAAATAGGAATGAATGTTATTTTCCATTTTAGAGTAACTGGAAAGCAATTCTTCATGATTTTGCTTCTTGTACAGGGGTAAACTATGCAAAAGTATTTTAAAGACAAATTCGAGATCGCTGTTAAAAATGCTTCAACATGCAAATTTTCTTACCATTTTGACTTTGTTTTCTTAGAGCTAACGGATATGCATGTATAAGAGTATTTTGGATAATCACGCAGCTTATGCTAAGTAACTATTTCAAGTTATCTTCAATACCAGTATGTTTCCACATGCTTACCTTGAAGTGTTAATGACATCTTGGTAATTTTTTACTACACTAACATGTTCTTTCAACACTTTAAAGCACTGATATTTTTTTACTCAAGCAAATATCTTAATTTACCTCAATGGAGAAATTGACTTGAAAAGCAGCACAAATCCTTGCTGATAGAGAAAGTTTGTCTTGAAGTTAATGAGCTTATTTGCCTGAGTAAGGAAGTGAGTATAAGGACTGCTCAAGTGAGCACAAGTTTCACAACTGGGTGCAAAGCCATTAGCTCACTTCAGATCAGCCTCTTGAAACAGTTACTCCACATGGACTTCCTGAGAACTGATTGTGAAAAAAAAAATTTTTTTAGAATGGGAAAACTCAAATGCAAAAGAGGAAGAAAAATCGAAATTTTAAATACAAAGACATTGTGATTAGTGGTGATGGTTATTCAAAGCAAATGTTTGGTCCCCGCTGGGTTGTATCCAGTGTCCATTGTAGTCTTTTTCCACTGGGAGTAAGAGATTCCTTATAGACATAAAGAGCCTTCTATTGCCTCCAGGAACTCCCTAACACACCCAATGTATCTTCCTTGCAGTACGGTATGAATTACTATTAGAAATACAGTACTAGCATATATTTGTACTCTTAGCATGAGGTATGTTTCATTTACAACCTTGCATGTAAGCTTCTTTTTTTTTTTTTCTCCCTGTCCCCTCAGCACCTTCTTTAATCTGAATGGTCTTACCCTTGCAGCAGCAGGATTCTTCATGATGTTTAATGTTTTAGTAAGGTGGCAGTCTCTCCTTTCACTCTTTAAGGTGCTATTTCATCCTGATGTGCTGAGAGATGCATGCTTTGCCTTCTCCATCTGACAAAAGCTACACCACAAAGCATGTAAGCAAGCAAGTGGGGATGTGTGTGTGTGGTTGTGTGTCCTCCTTTCTCCACTGCTGGAAGACCTGGTTGCTTCACGGGAACTTAGGTAGTTACAGTCTGTTAAAAGCTATGCCAGATGAAACTTAAACTGGTGTTGCATGGACAGGGCGTACAATGAGCAGGATAAAACATTTATTTTCAGTTGTTATTGATGACCTTTCAGAAGCTGCTCGTGGCTCTACTTTGGCCTGTCACTTGTGAGCTAAAGGGTCATCAATAACTTATGGAAATAAATGTCTTATTGATAGTCTGGCTACTGCAAGTCCAGTATATTGTCTCACATACAGACACACAGGCACAGAAAATACAAATCCCAGAAAAAAACCCTTGTGATATTATCCTCTGTCCTTTCACTTTTAGAAAAATGTGGCTTTCTAGATTTCCTTCCTTCCTTCCTTCCTTCCTTCCTTCCTTCCTTCCTTCCTTCCTTCCTTCCTTCCTTCCTTCCTTCCTTCCTTCCTTCCTTCCTTCCTTCCTTCCTTCCTTCCTTTCTTTCTTTCTTTCTTTCTTTCTTTTTCTTTCTTTCTTTCTTTCTTTCTTTTTCTTTCTTTCTTTCTTTCTTTCTTTTTCTTTCTTTCTTTCTTTCTTTCTTTTTCTTTCTTTCTTTCTTTCTTTCTTTTTCTTTCTTTCTTTCTTTCTTTCTTTTTCTTTCTTTCTTTCTTTCTTTCTTTTTCTTTCTTTCTTTCTTTCTTTCTTTTTCTTTCTTTCTTTCTTTCTTTCTTTTTCTTTCTTTCTTTCTTTCTTTCTTTCTTTCTTTCTTTCTTTCTTTCTTTCTTTCTTTCTTTCTTTCTTTCTTTCTTTCTTTCTTTCTTTCTTTCTTTCTTTCTTTCTTTCTTTCTTTCTTTCTTTCTTTCTTTCTTTCTTTCTTTCTTTCTTTCTTTCTTTCTTTCTTTCTTTCTTTCTTTCTTTCTTTCTTTCTTTCTTTCTTTCTTTCTTTCTTTCTTTCTTTCTTTCTTTCTTTCTTTCTTTCTTTCTTTCTTTCTTTCTTTCTTTTTCTTTCTTTCTCTCTCTCTCTCTCTCTTTCTCTCTTTCTTTCTCTTTCTTTCTCTCTCTCTTTCTTTCTCTCTTTCTCTCTTGTCTCTCATAAAGATATGTCCCTAATTTATTTATAAGGGTGAGTCTCCAGAACAAGGTAGCATTACTGAGCTGGCTTACCAGTTCCTCTATACACATGACTACATTCATAATTGATGAAATGGTCTATAGTGTTGTGGCTAGAATAAACTTAAGGTCAAATCTCTGGGAGAGCAAATCTTGCTATTATTCCCGATGAGAAACAAATACGTGCAGGAACTAAAAAGTGCAGAGCTGAAAGGGAATAAAACTGAATGTATAAGGGCATTTTGAACAATTCATTCCAAAGTGAAAGTGCTTTTTCTTAGTTTTTCTTCATTGCCTTGATCTTCCTAAAACTGTTGTTGGGGCAGGTTAATGACTGACCTTTGAGGGAACCACATACCAGTCTTTGTTTCCTAGCAGTAAGGATCTTGCAGAGGCTTGAAACCTTTGAGGGAGAGAATAGGATTAAACTGCTGTATGAAGTCCAGGGCAGGTGATGATCAATGGGAGCAGAGCAGCGAGTTTCTCAGGATACCCTCTCCCTTCCCCCACCAGCTGGAATTTGTTTTGTTCCCTGCAAAGTTACCTGATGGAGAGGGCTGACTGTCAATGATTGTTCTCAGACTCATTTCCCTTTAGCAATCGTCAAAAGCATGATGCAGTGGTAAACCCCCTGCAAGATTTTAAAGGTTACAGGCCACTTAGATTTCAACATCTTATTGATCAGTTTAAACCAGGAAGACGTAACTTGAGCCTCACGCTAAAATAATGTTTACATCAACTCAGGTTACCTGCCACCCTCCACTTTCCAAAGTGCCCAGCAAAGCAGAGGAAGATGAGTGTCTGATCCTGCAACCTGTGTGCACTGGCTGACCTCAGACAAACCAGTGTGTGTAGGGGGAGGTCCTTCATAGGTGCCCATCCCGAAAGCCCAGCTGTGCACCTGTGAATGATGCCCTCGGTCCCAAGGGGTGACACTGCCTGCCAGGTCCCTTGGCATGCCATGTGCAGGGGCTTAGCTTCCCCCTTGCTCCCCACACACCCCCTCTCATGCCTCTGCTTTTGCTCCTCCGGGTGGCTGAGCCTTTGCTGTGACCAGGTTCTGATGAAGGGTCTGCAAGCCGACGGGTGACACTTCAGCAACAGGTTTTGCTGCCTTTGAAGGCTTCTGTATGACTGCAAGCAGCTGTAATTATTCCTAGAGGCCTGGACTCAACCTCCTTTCCTCCCCCAAAATCTTAAAGCACCACACCGATTTATTATTAACAGGAGAAAACAAGTAGGACCCCCATGAAAACCACTGCCAGGTGTCCCACCTGCCAGCGACTCAGCAAGTGCCAAATGCCCTAAAACGCAAAACTGTGCGAGGAATTTAAGTTGCCCTAAGGTTGTACTGACGGAGGAGCCTCATGTCACCCTCTTTCCTTTCCCTCGGCCTGGAGGAGCTAGAGGTGCTGGGTGAGGGAGGGGAGGTGAAACAGGAGCTGTGCTTCCCCTCTGACGGGTGGGGGGTCCTGTGCTTGACCATGTCTGTGCCCAGAGAAACGGGTGTTCAAACCCAGCCCGCAGCTCCTGCCGGGTGACAAAACAGCCGCGCTGGCTTCTGCAGGGGGGTCTTTGTCCTGGCACCTCGGGCACGCGAGGGCACGGAGCGGGCCCGTGGAAGTTCAAGAGGCTGCGTGAGGGAACAGGGAACAGGGAACAGGGAACAGGGAACAGGGAACAGGCCGGTCTTCCCGTGCTCCTCCTGAATCGTCCCCGCAGGCAGAACAGAGCAACGAAAAGCTGTTCATACGTGAAGCGAACCGTTCGTTACAAACGTGGGGGAAAATAAAAAAAAAAAAAAAAAAAAAAAAAAAAAAAAGGCTGTTTTGCGGAACCCGGCAGCTCTGTAGGTAAAACCGGCTATTCCGCACTGTGGGAATCTCGCCACGGGGGCGGGCGGGGAACC
>NW_009951951.1:615655-617846 GCF_000747805.2 Chaetura pelagica | reverse complement strand
TGTGTCTGTGTGTGTGTCTGTGTCTGTGTGTGTGTGTGTGTCTGTGTGTGTCTGTGTGTGTCTGTGTGTGTGTGTGTGTCCCGGTGTTGTGGTGCAGTGCTCGGGGATCTGGTGCAGGAGGGTCCGGGGTCTGACGGGCTGGAGCTTGGGAAGCTCGTCCGGGCAGCCCCGAGCGCTCGGTGTCTCTGTGCAGGGCTCAGGGCTGCTGCCAAACCTGGCGGGTGTCCCTCCTCTCTGAGCAAATAGTGGCATTTTCTGTATTATTTGTCCTTGGTGACAACGGCTGAGGTCTGAGCGGACCGAAACTTGAAGCACCAGGAGACAAATAAAACGAAAAAAAGATCTTTTTCCTTTTGAAGCCAGCCCTCTGATTTTATATATATGTATTTTTAATTATGATTTATTTTATTTTTCTGTGCTTCAGGAGCTCTTCGCGCTTCGGTTTGATGTTGCCACAGTTCAGCCCCTTCTCAAAGGGGCAGTGAGTCAAGTGAGGGATCAGAGGTGGGAGAAGTTCAGCCCCGTGTGACTTCTCAAGGGGCCAGTGAGTCAAGTGAGGTGGGATCAGAGGTGGGAGAGCTTCCCGGCTTTCCGCACAGCCCCCCTGGGCAGGCAGCTCCCGAGACCCCCTGTGAGAGGGAATGGTCCCTACCTGTTGCCTCGCAGCTTGTTGAGTCACAGTTTCTGCGTGAAACCGTCTGTAAATATTAGCCTGTGTAATTTGAAGTGATATTAAACAAAGCGATGAGGATCCACTTAAGGAAGAAATGGATAGCTTTCCATATGGCTGCAACAAGCTGAACGCTGACACTAAGTTAGCACAGTGTGGGAATGGCACAGCTCTGACTCCCATTTATCTGTAAAAATGAAGACCTAGCCAAACATTCACTTTCCAAAATTATGGAATGTTTTAGTGTGATTGTAATGGCCCCTTTGTGCTTTTAAGTTATCAACATAGTTATAACAAATTATAACTCGTTGTAACCAAGTGTTTTAGATGTGAAAGAACTAGGCTGCTATCCTGGCATCTTGATACCAAGATGGTCTCTGCGTAACATAGTGTATCCATTCTGATTTACTTGGAGTAGCTTCCACTAATGTGGGTGTTTCTTTTCTATTGGGATTGTGATGCTTTTATGACCGAGGCTCAGTCTTTTACATCTTCACATTTTACCTTTCTATAATGTGTTTTTTTGGGGAGCTGCACCTAGACTCGGGGCAGCCTGGGGAGCTGGATCTTGTACAAAGGAGGTGCAGCAAACTAGTGTAAGTGATGCTGCTGTGGAAACTCTGATGTGAGCTCAAGAGTATGTTGCAATGAGGTCTCTGATGAGTTCATCAGGAGCCAGTGTGAGTCTGGAACATCTAGCACTGAGAATGAGCCTGGATGTAGTCCAGGTGCCTTCTTACCCTATAGATCTGGAGCGTTCAGTCTTGCTGAACCAGATCTGAGCCTGTTTGGGTGTGTCTACACGGTGTGCCCGTTGCTTGTCAGGAGTGTTGAGGAGCCCAGCACAGCAGGTGTCCAAGAGGCCCGACCCTGCATCAGCATGTTTGGTGCTGAACTGTTAAGTACCGATTCAGCCAAGATGCAGCAACACTGTTTGGAGCCTGCTTAGTGCATAGAGCTCAGCTACAGTCCTGGTTCCAGGCTGGATCTGAGCTCAGACTGAGTTCAGTCTGGCCTCCATAGCACCAACTCCATCTCAGAGCCTCTCAGATCCACCTGGACTTTGCTGCCTAACACTCCTGGAAGCACAGCGTAGGGATAAACTGGGCAGGCTCTATGACATGCATTCAGATGCCATGCTTCGTGCAAGTGTTTGTATGGCTGTGAATCTGCAGTGCTAATGAACTCCAGCAGAGCTGAGCTGGCTCTGCATGGAGCTCACGTTGGTGCCTGTGCCACTTCAGCATTTTTGATCTGCAACTCATCACCTGTGGTGTATCTGCAGATTGACTTTATCTGGTGCTGCATGTGTAGATGCATGAGTTGAAATTTGATTGGGCAGAAAATACCACTAAAAGCATTAAAAGGAAAGTTTGCAGAGAGACACCCAGTAGAACAGGGGATTGTGTTTAATACCAGGTCCATACCCTGTCACTTTACCATTAATTTTTATGGATAAGGGAGCAGATCCATAGGAACACAGGATTTACTGTAGGGAAAACAGACTGTAGTACTTTTAAT
>NW_009951951.1:590355-615492 GCF_000747805.2 Chaetura pelagica | reverse complement strand
TGACTGCAGTTCTTTAAATGTGCTTGTGTGTTCCTTCTTTCAGTGTTTTTAACAGTCAGCTATTAGTGTTCTCTTCCATTGCATGCTACAGTTCTGATCTAGCAAAGCGTTTAAATTACATTCTTTAGAGCTTTGCTGGATTAGGGCCATTGTCAGTACTTCCAAAAAGTAAAGCTTAAAACATTCTCTGAAATTTTTGGCTGGGGATAGTCTAGCATTATTCCGTACCCATAAGGATCTTATCTGGACCCTCCCGTAGGAACTGAAATAGCAAATGTCATGTGTGCAGCCTTGGCAGTCAATTTTCAACTTGGAGGACTTATTTTGGTGAAGTAGTTTGGGCCAACATGCCTATGAGATATGTTCAAAGCTTTGCATGCTTTTCTCATCCATTTGAAATACAAACAAATAATTCCCATTTTCCAAAACTGGACTGGCTGTAAGTTGTGATGGTGGCAGTGACTTGATAAAGAAAAATGGGAAGCATATTCTTCAGTTGCCTCTACAGAATGTGCGTTTTCCAAGAAGGAAAGAATCTCCTAGTGTAAAAATAAAACAAATAATGATATTAAAAGCTTTTCATGTGCTGGAAACTGGTTATTGATTTGTAAACAGTCTTTGGTATGCTTTTTTTGTCAGTAGTGTGAAACACCTGGTTACATCAGAGACAGCTGTCTAAGTTAGACTCTTTTTTCCATCTTTGGACTTTGTTTGCATTATGGGGCCTTCGTGGCTCATGTTTCTGATAACTGGAATATATTAAAACATGCTGTCTTACTCTGAAACTGTTTTTCTCTTCATTTTTGCGTAGAGGCTGAGGGATGTTGGGTGCCAGTAAGTCTTATGTTCTTATCCTGTTTTGTGGGGTTATATTATAATGATCAAGAGATGTCCATTCAAGAAGGTAGAGGCTAAAGGATGTATTTTCAGGCAGCCAATGCTATGAGCATGGTATGGAGTAAGAAGTTCTACTGAAAACTTTGCCCACCAGGTGCATGAGTTGAGGACTTGGCTGTGCTTCCCAGCAGCAGGCATACTGACAAAAAAAGTAATCTGTTCCAGGCCTCTTCCTAGTATATCTTGAGGACTATTTCAGTCTCCAAGACTCATCTCAACTGTAGGATAGCAGGGGATCTGCCTTTTTCATGGAAGAGACAATAGTTGTAGAATCACAGAATTGTTTGGGTTGGAAGGGACCTTAAAGATCATCTAGTTCAAACCCCCTGCATGGTCAGGGACACCTCCCACTAACTAAATCAGGTTGCTCAAAGCCCAATCCAGTCTGGCCTTGAAGACCTCCAAGGATGGGGCACCCATAGCTGCCCTGGGCAACCTGTGCCAGTGTCTCACAACCCTCACAGCGAAGAATTTCTTCCTAATGTCTAACCTAAATCTTCCCTCTTCCAGTTTAAAGCCATTATGCTTCATCCTATCTTTACACGCCCTTGTAAAAAGCCCCTCCCCAGCTTTCCTCTAGGCCTTTCAGGTACTGAAGGGCAACTATAAGGTCTCCCTGGAGCCTTCTCTTCTCCAAGCTGAACAACCCCAACTCTCTCAGCCTGTCTTCATAGGAGACGTGCTACAGCCCTCTGAGCATCTTCTTGGCCCTCCTCTGGACTCTCCATGTTCTTCTTGCATTGGTGGCTCCAGAACTGGACACAATGCTCCAGATGGGGTCTCCCAAGAGCACAGTAGAGTGGGAGAATCACCTCTCTTGACCCACTGATCATGTTTCTTTTGAGGCAGTCCAGGACATGGCAGCCCAGGACGTGGCAGCCCATTGCCAGCTCACAGTGTCAGTTCAGAGTCTCTAACCATGGTTTACTCAAAAAATATTTGCTTCAACTTTTTCAGGGTGCAAAAGAAATTTGCTTGTCAGAGACGCATTTTGTAATTTGGGATGGTTGTGCTTAGGGCAAGAAGCATAGAACTCTCATGTTTGGCTCTGCACAGTCTACGTGAACACTGTTTTGTGAGACTGTCTGAGAGAGAAGTTAGTGCTGGAGAGAATCTGTTAAATGTGCAGGCTTTTAGATCTCTCTTTCCTGTTGGTTCTGAGTAGGGAGATGAAAGGAGGCCCAGGGCTGAGTTATATTCCAGGTTTTAAACTGGGATAAGAAATTTAAATTTAAATTTTTATTATGTGTCATTGCACCTCTTTAGTTGCCCAGCAAGTGTGGTGTGCTCCTATATTTATACATAAAATATTCAAACACATTTTGATTACTAATAATGTAATTAAAATTAATTTATTTGAGGGGAAATAGTGTATGCTGTCCTGGAATGAACAGCAACAGGAAACTAAACATTCTAACCCTCAAATTCTACTCTATTGAACACATAGTCATCTCATTCCTTATAGGTAAGGTGGCCTGTCTACCTTAATAAAACTGGTATGTTAATGTGAGCAGGTTGGGGTAACACATCATGGCTATATAGTTCCATTTTCATGTCCTACCTGCTGTTCTTCCTACTGGGTTCACACAGGCCTCCTTTTCTGCAGGTCATGAACCACTCTGCAGGTAAATTTTGTATGTAGTCAAAGCTAGTAACAGTCCATGATTTGTGAGCTCAGCTCTCATGGGCTGTCTTCATAGGAGAGGTGCTCCATAATCACAAATTATGGAAAATGGCTACCAGTGTTAATAGGGCTCTTCAGAGGAAGAGTTAAGCCACTTTCTTCTGCTGAGTCTTGGATGCTCCACTGCTTCTCATGTTCTTCCTGTCTCGTTACCATACTATGGACATGTTGGATATCAGGCCGGGACCTTCACCTCTGGAGTTTTACCAGCTGGAGGTTCCCTCTGGTGATGGTTTCCTCTCCAGGACTATCAACAACTGGAGCTACCTTGCTAGCTGAGGTAAGGGTCAGTGGCAATATGAAAGTGGTGACCAAGGTCGAGGAGAGAGAAGATTCTTCCCTGGGGCCTGGCCAGTCAGTCAGTCCCAGAGGAAGGATGACACCATTCAGTTCAATGTGTTCTGTGTCAGAAGCTCGGTCCTGCAAGATTCCTTCCTCTTCCTCTGGTCTGTCACAGCATGTGGTACCCTCAGATGCTTTGCTGCAGCACAAGTCAGGAAAACCCATCACTGCCATACACTGAGCAGGGGCAGGCAAAAGCCAGACAAGCTGCCCCCGGGACACCTGCCTGGCTGTGCCCAGCAGTACCCGTGGGCACAGACTGTGGGCACTGATCTATGTGATAGATTGCCAAAATTTTATTTCACCAAAGAGAGCACCATTGAGTGATCAGTGGAGCCAGCAGATGGGGAGGAGCTCCCTATAACACTGGGGCAGGGGCTAACGTGGTTACCCTGCAGGACATCCTGTGTGACCGTAAAGAAGCGCAGCCTTTGTGGCAGAACCCAGCTGGTAACTGTGGTTCTGTCATAAAAAGAGTCACAGCTGCTCCTGCCAGTGGAGCCCTTGAATGTTGAGACCATTAGAAGTGTGGCTGTTTGAGAGAGGAGGGGGAGTAGATAAATTTTTCACAGAACAGTTATATTGTATTCAGTGGGGTTTTGCTTGCTTGTTTGTGTTTTCATAAACATTTCTGTTCTCTCTTCAGGGGTTGAAGGGTACTTTTCTTTAAGCCCTCAGGGATCTAATGACTTATATACAGACTTTTTTTTTGTTGTTTGGCCAACCCATGCTGTACCTTTTTTTTTTTTTTCCCTAAGAAGCACCATTTCCAGTGCAGTTTTAAAATACTAAACCATGTAGCTGGTTACCTTACTGTATGATGAAGGGTGTGCTGGAGTTCATGTCTTCTCTAATGTACTCTTCCTTCCCCCCCTATTTCTCTTTTCCTGTGAGGGACACATTCATAAAGGGTAGTTTGAGATTAATAACCATTGAGAAAGTAGACCTACCCATAGCATTTAATTTTAAATTGATGTGTCTTTAAATATGACATGGCCCACGATTCAACTTTTAAGATCAGGGCCTTTGTGTGAAACTTGCTCTGGATTTTCATGAAGTTTTTAACTGTCCAAAGTTAGATTTGTTTTTCTATCTATTAGACTAAAAACTCTATCTAACATTGTAGAGAAGTTTGATTTGGCCAGTTTCTTTAAAAAATTCTCCTTCTCAGTGTTCTCCTTCTCTGTTTTCCTTTCAGATCTGGCAGCTATGATTCCAGGTTGACTGTCAGATGAGTATAGATTATACAGAGGCTCACCTGAGATACAGAGGCTCACCTGATCAGAACTATGGACTCTCAGAAAAATGGATGACTAAGCACAGTGTGTTCCAAACGGCATCTCAACCTTTAACTTTTGTGCAGACTTCTCCAAATCAGTCTGTTCATAAGACTGGAGCAAGAACAGAGGATGATTCTCTTTCCTAGGCGTTGTAATTAGTCTTGATCTGTTAAAAACACTGTCTGGCCAGGCTGCCTTCTTCAAATACCTTATTTGTTAAAGGAGAGATCATTCTTTGCTGTTAGAACTTTGTGTTTCCTAAGAACTCAACAGAAATGCTTACTTCAGTTGATGGTAAAATTCTGGTTGAGGTAATTTGGATAAGACAAGCTCAGAACTCTGCTTTTGTCTAGAAACTCTTGCTCTTATAGCCCAGCCTTCTTAGGAGCCAATTAACTGCAGTCTGAAACTTCAAAGAAGGTAGAACTTGGAATTAGTGTGTGTCTGCACATACATAAATATGCTTCTGAAGGACACCAGTTTATGCTGTTAGTCTCTCATTTCCCCCAATTTTTTTGTTCTCTTTGGTTATGCATTATTTTCTCTCACAGATTTCATAGTGCTCATCCATGTATTTTAGATCAGTTAAACTTTTCTTATGAATGTTTTGGATACGCCTTCCTACTTGGTATAATTATAATGTATTATATCTTAATCTATAGTTATAAATTTTTAATCTTTAATGAGTCTTTTTCAAGCTTGGGGAAAATAGCTGCACTTAAGTACTTACAGAAAGTAATTCAGAAATTGGATTTCCTCATAAGATGATATTTATTTTTAATTGGCCATGAGCCCATGGCACAAGGTTGGTGGAAAACTGAGAACCTGTAAGTTGTGGTCAATTAGGGGTGATTTTAAAAATGGCTTTAGTAGTTGTTGTGATCAACTGTGGCTCATGTAGTTGTGACCTGTAGTCATTATTCAACGTAATGCTGTAAAGTCTGTCCTAGTAGCAAGACATTCACTGTCTTCAACAGCGGAAAGCCTGGTGAGGGTATCAGAAGCAAGGCATGCAGTTAGCACTCTCTATTTTCATTCTTTCAGACTGCAGAATCTAAACATATGTGGAGTATGTTTGTACAGGATACATATATGTGTACTTACACCGTGCGTTTGTGCCTGTGTAAATTCTGAAAGTACTTATCATGTATCTTTGATCCTTTTGAGCATCAGATAGCTTTTGTACACTGGTCCAACAAGACCAAGTCACTTGATATAAATTCTTAATAATTTCAAGCAGAATTTGGATGTCTGCTAAGTAAGTGATATTTGGATAAGAATAAAGTCCTTTTTTGGGGGGGAGAAGGAGGTGAGAGGGAACTGGCTGCCAAAAGTTTTTCCACTGAGCTTAGTGCTTAGGCATCACAGCTTTTTACTGGAGTAACCATTCGTAAAGTATTTGGTATCATGAAGTAAAATACGTCCCCCTCTCCTATCTCAAGTTTTCATGTATCCACGTCATATTTCTAATTTCTCTTTTTCTGTCTTCCTTTCCCACAGCTTCTGTACATGTAAATGACCCCGGCCTAAGGTCTGTGATGGGCAGCCTAAAAATTTGCAGTTCTAATGGTAGTTTTCTTTGATCTCTAAGGAGACAAAAGGAGGACTATGAAATGCTGTAAGTACTGGAAGGGGAAATTATAAATCATTCCTAATCCTGTTGCTGAACTTAAATGACTGTAACATTGAACACGAAATGTGTGACTTCACCGCATGGGACATACTACTTAATGTCAGGATTTCCAGTATTTTTATGTGTGCGTGGTTTAATTTCTTTTCCTCTGAGAGATGAGAACTTGAACTGATAGGAACAAGAGCCTTTAGCTTCAGAAGTGGTGAGATACGGGAAGCACTCCTAATCCAAAGTAGAGAACTGAAAGTTTTAGAGGTGCTTTGTCCTATGATGATTGTATCACAGAAGCAGTACTTTGTGATAGTGTTCTTGGGACAAACTGCATGGCTTACTCATGTTCTTTTTTTCTTTTAATAAAATACCTGTTTTGAAGTCACTGAATGCCCCCCAACCATTCCAGACCTCACTGCTACAGGCTGAGGTGCATACATAGATGTCTAAATGAGAGTAAGTTTAAACTGCCTTAATACAGGCATCATTCAGTGTCATTGTGCATGAACAGGCAAACTCTTTAAGTATTGTATTGATGACCTTGAGATAAAAGGAGAATTCATTATGGTTAGCAACTGTGATTTTCAGAAAAAAATAATAATGTTGTTGGTGTTAAGATTATTAACTGCTTTAGAGATTTGTCAGTGTAGCTATGCCAAGAAAACTCGTCATCTGGCATCCTATCAAATGCTAGTGACTGTGCTTTCATAGCATAAACTAAAGAAGATAACCCCAAATCTTGTGATACCCTTGCATATTATGTTCTGTGAGGATAGAGTGTTTTTCTTTAAATCCTTGCATGTAAGATTGTAAATGCAGAAAAAGGATTTGTACGCTAAATACCAGATTTAAATACTTAGAACTGCACATAATGTATGGATCAAGCTACTGACAGGCTGCATAGCTCTTGCTTGCTCTACCTGGTGCAGGTCTTAATTGTCTCAGCACACTAATCAGTAACAGCAATGTGGGAAATAGCTGCCAGCCTGAGATCAGCAATGATTTTTCATTGGGAGAATCATCTTGGTATTTTGTGGTGGTTGTAAATCTACTGTGTTTATGTATGTATGATGCTACAGTTTCCAATTTTTATACAGATGTATTCCTGCTTTTAGATTGTAGGTTCTTTTGTATCACTCACTTCAGGGAATTGTTGCTTATATATATGCACCTGTGGAAGGGAAACAGTCTAGTGCTCAGCAGTCATGAGGATAGAGTCTAAAATGAATCATGCTGAAGTTTGACTATTTCTTATATTAACTTGTCAAAACATTGGATTGTAATACAAAGCTTGCAAGAATATTTCTGCAGATGTAGAATGTTCTTTCCCTTTTGTTCATTTGCAAAGAAGTGGAAGAAAAAAAGATGGACACAGTCATCCTATTTTTTTCCTTAGATCAGAAAATGTAATATTTTGTTCAAACATTATAATAGAACAATTGTTCTTTTGCTTTTTAAATGCAATTTTCAAGTGATTAATGGCTTGTGACAGGTGCCATTTCAACAGTCATGGAAAATAAAGTCCTTTTTTACCAAATCATATAACACTGTCAGTCAAAGATGTTATTATCTGTTGTCTTTAGGCACCACAGCTTTCTTTTGGAGTGACCATTCCTAAAACTAAAAGAAAAGAAGTAATTCCAGAACACTTTTTAAATTTATTTTTTTTTGGCTGAGGTCAGTTAGTATCTACTAGGGTGATTTATGCTTCGTCATGTTGAACTAAGATGAGATTGGTGACTCAGTTCATGTCCCTTGAGGGCAAGATGGGGAGAACTTTTGACTTGGATTAGATCTTGAAGCAGTGATCTTGAAGTGGAGGGCCAGTTCTGAGATGCCATTCTGCTGGGTTTTTTACTGCAAGTGGAATGTAAAATATTAAACAAAAAGTATTCTCCAGTCCTTTTCCTCCTGTGCCTGTCATTAACAATGTACAAAGGTTTAGTGCAATCTTGTTTAATAACAGGAATAGAAGGAGGAAGAAATAGCTCCACACTCATTAGAAACAAAATCAATTATTATTTTAAAAAACTACCTGCTTTCAATTAAGCAGGAAATTATCTAACTGGTTACTTAATTTGCTCTGCCTGGCAGTCTCTCAACTCCTTTATGCTGAGTGGAGCATGAAATTAAATATGTAACAACTATCCTAATGGTTATGTTTTTAGAAAACCAGCATTTGGAAATAGTATTTTGCATAGTATCAAAAGAAATAATGGCATAAAAATAAATTACTGCTGCTTCAATGCATTTGATATTTAAAAAGAAAGAAATTGCTTCATTTTTTATTCTCTTATCCTGATTAGTAACATAACAATATTTCATTTGACTGATGCAGATCTATACAAGGGAGTTGGGTATTTGTTTAGGTGATTGTTTCCCTCTCCCTCTCTACCACCCACCCCTGCTTTCAGATTGTGTATAATGGGTGAAAGTGTTGATGTTTATCTCTGTTATATACAGCTATATGGATCACAGGGGTTTTCCTTTTTTAGCAACAGTTTGTAAAAATATTTCTAGTGCTGCAATTATGATTTGAGGTGCAGTAACTCATCACATTCCCCAATACCCAGATGTAAACTATTTTGTTCTTCAGTTGGATTTTAGTGCTATCAGGCTTCCAAGGAAAATAACTCTCATTTCTTAGCTTTTTTTAATGAACACATTTTTGCTCTCTACATACTTGTGAATTTGAGCCACCAAAGCAGTAAAATTGTTGGTCTTTGCTTTGAATATTGACTCAAACATTCATTGTTGTCTGCCACAACTTTTGAAAATGCTTTGAAATTGGGTAGAAAGTCGTGGTTCTTCCACACAGTAATCCTTATATTGCAGAAATAATGGCTGTGGTATCATCTGTGTGCATATTATGAAAACGATTTGATATAGTTAGTTGACCGTTAGTCTGCCAGGATGTTCTGTTTTGTTTCCTGAACATGGGACAACTTGTTAATTGTCCCGAGTAACAATAAAAATAGCCTCTAATTAAGTTGGATCAGAACTGAAAGAGAGTCTGGCTTTTCATTTATGTTTAGACCCCTTTACACCTCTGTGGCACGTCATTTAGAACCTGCCTCCAAATCTTCAAGAATATCAAATGACTTTCATGTTCCAGTGACACACTTAATGAAGAAAGCTGGGGGGGAGGAAGAGCAAATCAAGGAAAATGAGCTCAGATGTTCCTTAGAACAGCATCCCTCTATGTCACCCCAGTTTAGTTAAGCTTCTCCAGTCGCAGTCTTGAGGAAAAGTTGTCACCTTTCCTTATTCCTGCCATTGGCATAAATTTTTGCTCCCCATAGTCTGTGCTTGGAGTCATGGAGCAGAAGAGCCACCTCTCTCTCCGGGTGATGCCTTCCATGGAAGATGAGGATGTCCTGTCAGCAGCTGAGCCAGACAGAGCCACCAGTGCCATCTTTGCTAGGGTGAGAGCTACTAGAAGCAAATAAAGGCTGAGTGGAGATAGCAGGGGAAGAGTATTACTGAAAAAATGCTTTGCAGAGCCACTTGCCGTGCCTTTAGTTTTCAATGTATAGAAGTGTTATATGGATCTCAGATCCGCTTTTATTTACATCAAATATTTATACATCAAGCAAGACAATTTCACAACTTCAAAATGTATTTTCTGTTAGATTAATCTTTTCATATGCTAACCATATTACAAATAAACATTTTCATAGTCTCCGCTACATGAATGTGGCTAAAAGCTTCCTTGTAATTTTATAGTTACAGCATTTCAAATGTATCCCTTTTTGACGTGGTTAGGCAGCCTGCCAGTTTTACTACTAAATTATAGCAGAGAAAACACTCAGTAGAATTTGATTAGATTTCTTCCTTCTCCCCATGAGTAAGGCCAAGCAAATTTATGTTCAAAATGCAAGCTGGGTTCTGAAGAATTGAATATAGATCCATATGTGTAGCGATAAAAATGCATGTGAGTTTTGTAGTTGAAAATACGTCTTGTTCGTGGTGCTGCTTTGTGTTACTGTTGCATTTTGTTCTGGTTTGTCGCTATCATCTGCAGAGTGATAGAAAAGCATTAAACAACACCAAAGTTAAGGTTTGGCTTTCAAAAACGTTAGTGATGAATGTGTCTTAATCTTTGCTAGTAATAAGCAACTATGTTAACAAAGTAGCTGTTAAGTGGATTAATCCCAACCGGTTGCAAGCATTTTACCTAAGAGATCTAATTTAGGCTGTACTTTTAAGGAGAAAGGCTGCATCTAACCAACCTCTGAAGAGAAGGCATGGCATGTGTCCAAGGCATAAGATTGCTTTGTCCAAATTAAGGATCTTGTTGGAGCATATTGTGGTGCCTCTCTGGCCAAGAAGGTCAGGTTTCCTTCTCATAGCAATCAGGGCAGAATGGGAGAAGAGATCACGTGTGCATGATTTTGACCCGAAACAGAGACGGAACGTGGGAGGAGGCAGCCTCTGGAGCTGGGAGTTAGTAATAATTCCCAAATATACAACCCATGTCCAAAGATCTTCAGTGGGCTGAACAGTCCCGGTGTCTGTCTTTGCCGTGAACCACTTAGCAAAAGCTAAGGTGGACACAACTGCTTCTTTAATCTCCATTCCAAGAGGCAGGCACAGGGGCTGGCTAGGAGTCTCTTATATTCTGGAAATCTTTTCTAGGAACAGAAGGGCTCACAATGGAACATTATAGGTCCAGCACATTTCACATCCTTAAAAATGTACAGCTGCACCTGCTTGCAATGTGTGCTTTTAGTGTTAAAGCAAAGTGAAACGTGTATTCATAGTTCCATCTCCTACTGCCAAGCAAAGGAATTAAATGAGTGACTTTAATGAATATAATGATTTAATTGTCTACTATATATAGATATGACATTAAACAAATCTTTAAAATCTTATGTGTGAGAATGTACCCAATAAATAACAAAATTTAATAAATGTGACAATGATATATATGATTCAATTAATTAGCAAAAAAACATTCTGTAAAACATAAGCAGTTGATGTAAAGATGTTTCTTTAGGATTAGCTTGGCTGTTATCTTAAAAGAAAGTAGTGTAGGAGGAAGAGAGGTCCCACCATGTATTTTTTTTAATACACCCCATGAAAATCTTTTGATTTTCAAATTTAAAAAGATTTAACATTTTCTTTTAGAAAATGTTCACCAGTACCTCAAGTAGCAGTGCAAATGGTAAAAAACAGTGACTCAGTAAGGCACGTTAGCCAGTTTTATTCTGAGTGGAGAGGTAGTGTATATAGCACAGTGTGGATTACTTATTCATTCTTTGTGAACAGCTTTCATAATAATGGGCCAATTCAAAGCCCGTTGGCATCAGTCTGCACTCCTACTATCATCATCAACTTCTATTCCAACTTAGAGCCTGATCCAAAGCTTATTGAAGTTGATGAAAATGTTGTTACAGCTGAGGTGGTGTAAGGACCTAAAAAAGCTGCTCTAAAATTAAACATACTACCTCTTTTTACAACCTTTTTCTTGACTCTTCTGCTGATTTTGACAGCACCTAACTCTTAGGAGAACTTTCATTGAGCAGATGTTGATTTTTAGATCTGACTTTCCAAACAGGAGTTATTGTACTGAATGTTCAAAATGTGTTCTGCCTGTAATGAAGAAAAATATGACATTTTCAGAAGAAGGAGCACAAAAAGTGTTGTGTGTGTTTTTTATAGATAATTATACTGAAGTAGGGCAGCAGAACATTCATTGACCTTATGATTTGTGTACAAATAAAAGATGTAATTGATTTAATTTGTATCACCATGGATCACTGGTAAATGTGACCTGAACACATCTATATTTTGGTCTGAAGCTCAGTGTGATCTTATTCCCTTTAAAGAGACTAATAGTGGTGAATTTATTGTAGCCTTTGGGGATTGAGGTACTGTCTGTTCCCTAAAGACTGGAATTTTTCAGGCATTTATTGATGCTGATGTTGCCACTGAAATAAATGGGATTGTTTGTGAGATGGAAGTTACGATTTCTTTTACCTCTAAGAGTTTTCACAAAGACATGAAGACATAATTTATTAATCCATTTGAAAAATATTGATTCCCCACAAGCATCACAATATGGGCAGTCCAAAGATACTGGAAAGGGGAAGAATGAAATGGAATGAATTCTGTTTCTGTGAGACAGACATAAAATGCCACTACAAGAGGATGTAGGGTTACTCACTGAAGATGCAGTCAAGATGGATGCTCTTCAGGTTGCTTCTTTGTGTATTTGTATGTCATCTTTCAGAGTGGGTCAACTCAGTAGGTATGAATTGAAGAATGTTACTTTGTTATGTCCTGACTGATAGTCACCTTCTCAGAAATTTTGATTCTGGAATGGAGATACTCAAGAAAGATTAAATATGTTTTGCCCAAAGGATGCTGTGTCATTCAAATGCCAGTTGCCTTTTTTTGCAAAACCAGTTCCCAGTACAGTCTTCCTCTGCTACAAAATTGACACACAAAGGATGTGTTCTTACTCTTCCATTAATTCCCTGCACAAACTCTGACCATCCTCTGTTAACAGTGAAGCTTCATATTGGGCCAAACCATCTGTTTGTCTGGGAGGAGAAAATAAGGGGTCGGGGAGAAGTGACTGTCCTTTGAGCTCTGCTCTTTCCCAGGGAAAGCACAGGATTCCAGCCTTGTGGGTCAGTGCTTCCATGTTCCTTTGGGTGCAGTGTCTTAGACTGACCACGGGGCTTTTGCATCTCCAGCTAGATGTTATAACATCTACTCGATACATTCTTGCTTTAAAAACAGCAGTAATAAAAACATCAGCTCCATTTCTCTGCCCTGGTGAGGCCACAGCTGGAATACAGTTCTGGGCTCCGCAGTTCAAGAGAGACAGGGAGCTACTGGAGAGAGTCCAGTGGAGTGTGAGAGAGATGACTGGGGGGTTGGAGCATCTGTCTGATGAGGAAAGGCTGAGAAAGCTGGGACTCTTTAGTCTGGAGATGAGAAGGCTGAGGGGAGACCATATCAATGTATCTAAAGGGTGGGTGCAAGGAAGATGGAGACAAGCTCAGTAATTCCCAGTGTCAGAATGAAGGGCAACAGGTAGAAGCTGGAACATAGGAAGTTCCACTTAAACATGAGGAAAAACTTCTTTACAGTGAGTTTGATGGAGCTCTGGAATAGGCTGCCCAGGGAGGCTGTGGAGTCTCCTTCTCTGGAGATATTCAAGACCTCTCTGGATACAGTGCTATGTAAAGTCCTCTAGGTTATCCTACTTCAGTGGGATAGTTGGACTAGATGATCTCTAGAGGTCCCTTCCAACTCCAGCAGTTCTGTGATTCTGTGATTATATGCTCTAGAACTGCAAAGAAAAGAGCTCCCTGTGGTCTAATAGCAGTGGGACTGCAAATGGATTTGTGTAATTCCACAAAGTGTAGAAACTAAAAATACTATCTTTATTCTAAAAAAGAAATATGACATGCAGTCACCAGACAAAATGTTTGTTTTCACTCTGTTCACCTGTGTTTCTTCATCCTTTTGTGGACTCAGGATGGTAATATCTAAACAGTTTGTTCTACAGCATAGGACATGCTGTGTGAAGAGGCAGGAACAGGAGGATTCAGACCATGCCAGGATCTTGACTGGCTGATCATCTCTTTCTACTTATGATTAAGCAATAAAGCAAGAAGTCCAGGATATTTCCTGGGGATTAATAACAGATAGGGAGGAGTTAATGGCCTGAGGTGCAGCTGAGGGCCATTAACCCCAGCTGGTCATCAATCCTCATTAAAAACCTCTGCAACTCAGTTCACTACACACAGTGAAGGGCAAATCAGTGTTTTAAGCACCTTTGTGCTTCCCCTCTCTGTTATTTCCTTAGATGAGTTTTATTTTAATTTCTGTTACTTCCTTGGATAAATTCAACTTTTCTTACTGTAGGAGAAGTTCTATTCAGACAAGGGTTTGTCTGACCAGTAGTTGTGTGAAAACAGCTGAGTTATACACAAATGAGAGTCCTCGGTACTACAGCAGCAGAGTAACAGGCATTTTAAAATGCTCCAGCATCTAGTTACATGAAAAATAAGATAAATAGTTCATTTCATAAAATATTGGCTTGCAAAACCTATTTTTAAATTTATTTTTTTTTAGTAATGTAGCAGAATGTTTTCTGTGGCAACAAAGGCAATTCTTAAGGGAAGGGCCCTGAATTCTGCAGTCCATATACATGGACTTAAAAAGCTAAGTATTGCAAAGATTTGTTTCATATTAGCTGGCAAGCTTTGGAATATGTGTCTTTTAAAACTGATTTCAGATTTACTTAGGTTCTGAAATGTGTGTGATTTAGTTTTATGCTAGACGTTTCTAGAAAGTTAACCTTCTTGTGAGAGAGAAAGTGAGTGTAATTGTCAGCATGGTGTTTAGCAGATAGTAATTTTGCAGATATTCCTCTACTTTTGGTTATTCCGAAGTCTGATTATGGTAGTGAAACATGAAGGTATGATAGTATTTCTCAAAGTATATTTACAAAATGAGAAAATCCTGAAGTCTCTTTCCCAGGCTCTCAGCCCTGCTTCTGGTAGTGGCAATACCTCAGTAATATCCGAGAGCTCAGTTGGCTGAACTCAAGGATAGCTGGTTGTCTGTGTTCGTTGCAAACGTTCATCTGAAAAGCAGCAGAAAAGTCTCTGCATCCCTTACAACTTTGTAGGGATGGTGTCATGTGTGATTGGCAGAGTTCTGAGAAAAGGAAGCAGGTAATAAAATAATGTAGTCTGGCAGCAACATGGTGAAATCAATGAAGATTTAAAAATCTTTTCTTCTAGTGAGAGCAGAGTAAGTGGTCAGATCTCCATTTAAAAATAGTTTTGGTTTTGCCCTGCACCCTTGCTGCTGAAGTCTGGACTCTGTGCATGGGCTAATAAAATCAGAACCCACCTCTTCTGGGGATACACAAATACCCGGGAGATGAGTGACCTGGGTGTTTGATACAGGGAGACCCCAGTGTACTGCAGCTTAAGAAATGCTGCTTGGGTTAACCCCTTTCCTGATGCTGTAGAAACCAAAAGGAGCCTCCTGGTGAAGAATGCTGTTGTGATCCACCACTTTGAAAACTTCATCCGAGTCTGCTGTGTGGAAAAGGGGTAGTGCTGTTTCCATGCATCCCAAAGATACTGGTGTGTGAGGAGCTTGGATATGCATCTAGGGGGAACTGGGTGGGAGAGACTTAGATCAGCAGTTCTTTGAATGTAGTTATAAAAGGTATGTCAATACAGCAGTGTCTTTTATTCAGAAGACTCAAAGCGAGTAAATATGATGACTGTAGAAAGTCTCTTTCCCCTGCATGATTTCAAAAGACATGCCTTCGTGTGTTGCAAGGCTTCACTGGAACTATTCATGAGAGTGAGGCTAGGCATTAACCCCAGGCCAAGAGTATTTTGAAAGGAATTTCGGGAGAAAAAAGATGTTTTGTAAAAGAAGTTTGTAGAGAAGCTCGCTTCTTGTACAGTCAAAAGTAATTCCCTGTCTATGGTTTGCCAGTTACTGAAACCAGCAAACTTAGTGTAAACATACATTTTTTGAGACTCATGCTGTGGCTCTTTTTGCACAAACCTGTGTGCTGTGTAAGGCAAAATACCTGCATACCCTATAAAATCTGCTACTCTTTGTGTTTCAGATGCTGAGAAACACTCTTCTTCTGTTTGAAGGGATGATTAATAAAGTTTCAAAAATACAGGTCCTAAGGCATGTGTTAATGGTCCAGCCCTCTATGCATATTTTATGTGAAGAGCACCTTTATTTCCTAGATAATATAGAGATGATAACCTGTTGAGGGGAGCAAAGTGTGCCACTTTATTGCACTGGGTGACTGGATCACACAATTGTGGCATTGCTGCCTGGGAAACTAGATCGATGCTTATAGTAACAAGAAGAGAAACAACCAATGTCTTGCTCTAGCTAAATGTTATAACATATTTCAGAGGCTGAGACAATATCAGTACTTGTAATAGTATAAAAATTTTAAGTTTCTTTGAGTACATATGATTCTGCTATACTTCTGTACTTTTGAAGCTATTTTTTTTATCACAGCAGGTCAAAGGATCAATCAGAGGTTAAAATGCTTTCCTCCACTTTCAGCTTTCACAATAACGTGTTGCACTGGCAATCTTAGCAAGATTATGATTCACTGTCAATTAGTTTAATGAGTGACATATATTCGATTTATTATAATCCCCAAACAACACTGGAATGTTGTTCTTGGTATTTGTCTCCTGCCTATGCAATAATCAGTCCTACACTTGATAGCTTTGACTGGAACTGAGTTGAACAGAGTGGGTGTAGTTCAGCTCAATTCATGGTTATTTGTTAGAAAACTTTTTTTGTGCTTGCAAAGGTTGATTTCCTTCTCTCTTCTATTTGGCACAGAGGATCAATGTGCAGAAAATGAGACTGAAACAATGCTGCTAAGCATGGACAAATATTTAGAGGTAAGCAGACAAAACTGAAAGTGGTCAGAGGTATGTCACCTTGTAAAGACTGGAACATTTTTGTTGCAACAGTTTTAGTTCAGTGATATTTCAGTTCAGCAAGATCTGAGATGGAGTTGACATGATCTCCTGTGGTGTTCATGTCAAGCCAGAATTGTCCACCTCTTAGTTCTGCTTTTGAGCTGAGTGTCTTGAAAGCCTTGGATCATCAGTCTTGTGGCACTCTTTGGATTTCAGGTTTTGATGCTGTGCAGCAAATCTGATAAGCAAACTTCCTGAAGTGTGGCAAGCCTTTGCAGAGCTATTGGATTGGATAGCTGAACTAGAATTTCCGCACTTTCTGCTCCCATGCCAGGAACCAAATGAGATCTGTTTTCACCTAGGCTTGGCCTTATCTCTATAAAAGGGAGCTTGGAGTTCCAGAGGTCTCATAGGCAAGACTTGAGGAATGGCAAACCTGGGAAGTATTCCCAAGGTCAGTGATTCTGGGACAGTGTGCCTAATGTGGTGATTGAAAGCTGTAAAAAAAATTGGAAGCCTATGTAGACAATCGTGACAACTGTCAATATTATTTAATATAATAGCAGGTATTAAAGGAGGAGAAGGAAAGTTAGCAAGACTTCACTGAGATTCTGCAGAGTGCAAGAAGTCTTCATTGGGCAACATGAATGATTTTAAATTTCTGGTTTGTAGAGAGGTTAATATTTCCAGATTTTATTCTCACTGAAGTCTGGTATTTCCTATGAACAAGAAACCTTGCTTTTCAGTTCCTCTAGATACAACCCAGTGCCTGAATGTGTTGCACATGAGACAATCTTTTCCCCAAGTTTCTGTAGGGATGCAGACTTGGTAGAAGTCTTTTCTTGTTACTTTTAAGGAACTTTAGATACAATTTTACTGTGTCTTTGACATGTAAGCAGAGAATGCACCTGATGTGTGTGGTAGAAAACTTCTGAAGGTATGTATGGGATAAGGCTGCTGTGATGCATTTAAAATAATTATAGATGTTGGAGGTGGGAATGTCTCCTGCTGAGAGAAATGAAGAAACATCTTGGTAAGATTCAATGGTAGATGTAAGAAAATACATCTATTTGTATCAAACTTACAAAAGAAAGCCAGGATTGCTGTATGTATTGCAAGATGTAGCCTCAAAAAAGGAAAAGAAACAGTTCCACTCCTTTACTGTTTCTGGGAGGGCTAAGGAAGTAAATGACCTGTGGCTTTAGCTAAGTGGAAGGATTACAAATTGCTGATGATAGTAGGCAGAGGGACACACATGACCAAACCAAAACCTGAGAAGACTTTTCTGTTTTTGCAGAATGCCTTGCAGTATGCAAGCAGTCTGACATTAGTGTGTACCTTAAAAACATATTTGAGCCCCGTGATGCTTCACATACAATTCTCTGATTGTAACCTACCCTGGCATAAATTGGGAGTCTGTATAAAGACAGGGGAGTTGCTGTCATATGAAGCTAGCATGAGATTAAAGTAGGCTGCAAAATATTAGAAGACACTAATGTATATTGTTGATTAGAATTCCAGTCACTGGTTATAAACCTCATGAAATGAATCACCTCATTTATAATACATACCATGGGACAACATCTAATTTGGTGACAAGCATGGAGTCTAGCAAAGATTCAATAGAAATATCTGCTTAAATGACTATGCTGTCATCTAATTACATATATATTTTTTAGCTTTTTTGTTTAATATGCCTGTTGTTATAAAATTGAGTTTCACACCTTCAAAATATTCTAGTAAATAAATGCCCTTTTCTCTGTGAGATGCAAGGTTAGTGCCTATTTTACATTGTGACTGTTTTTGTGAGAAAGATAAGAAAATCAACACATGCTTTTATCAGTCCTCACTTTTGAAATAACAAGGTGAAGGCTATCCTTGGAAAGTAATTGATATTCCTGTACAGGTTGAAACTGATATGCAAACAGATAAGCAGAATGCATCTAGTCTGTGCTCTAGCTGCAAAAAGCCATACCCATAATTGTCTTACATGGCCTCTAGTTTTAGACCAGATCTTTAATTTTTTTGAGTTTTCTACTGGTTTAGTTTAACCATGTCAGATTCTTTGGCCCTATGCAATTTTTAGATGCAGAAGTAGAATATAAAACTATTAAAGTGATGCTATCTACTAAATGTTCATCAAAATAGGTGTATAAATAAGGGCTCAATTGCATGTAATGGCTTTGCACTAAAAATGTCATCTATACCTTGGATAACATGCAGCCAAGAGGTCCACTAAAACTGTGTTGCTTGTCTAGCTGAGCTTGTTAACAGTTGCACGCTCTGATGGAGGAACTTGTAATGATACGTGGTCTTCACAGGTCACTGTGGCTAGTGAGAAAGCATAAGGAATATTTCAGCATCACTGGGTGGTAATATAGTAGTTGATATTGTCTGAAGTAAAGCTCTTAAAAGTATAGTTCTGTTTAACAGTTTCATTCCTAGACTTTTGGAAATAAGTTCTTGTCAATAACATAGATCTGGTATACAATTCCAACATCTGGTTTGGTATAAAATGGCATCTTTTTAATAATTTATTTCTGTGTAATTTTGGTCATGGTTTATAGTGGTGGTGACCATGTTCTGGCTGCAGCTTCAGTGTTAATGTGACCATGATGGAGTGAGCTGTGGAGTTCATTCCCTGTTTCCATCAGCACCATGTTTGCTCTGTTCCAGTCTGTTTTATGTATGAGTATTCAGTGCAGACAAAGTTGTTATACTGGTGTGTTATGGTTTGAGGAGGCATGTAAATTTGTGATATCATTACAAGAAGCTGGAGAGAAGCTGTTTAGGATCCTGAGGGATGTGGGGGGCAGAACAGAGAGGGGTCAGGATTCCCTCCCATTTCCTGCCATACTCTATAAAAGCCAAAGACTGGAACTCTTCTTCCTTCCCACTTCCTTCTTGGTTCTTGCACTTGGAGGTCTTTGGAAAGAGCCTCCTGCTTTGTCATCAGGTCACCACATGTTTTTCAGCATCTGAATCCATTGGGTACTGGGAGGAGCTGTGGACTTCTTTCTCCAGCCAGCTCTGCCACAAGGGACCTTCAGGCACTTAAACCAATGCTCACCAAGATGGGTTTTTTATAGATTAGTATATTTGTTCCTCATGACATGTATTACTGTCCCTTCCCTGCTCAAAAAAACCTGTTCATGTTTAACTTCCAACGTTTAAGTCTCTTCCTTGTTCACCATTTGTCTTTCCTTGGGGTGGGGGGAGGTGTGTGTAATAGAGAACAATCCTGTTCTCTGAGTTTTGGCCTACCCTGACCACTGAACTGAGAGATGATATCACCTATCCAGCACATGTTGAGGTGTTGTTTATGACTTGTTGCAAGATGGGGAGAATGCTTTTTCTAAATGGGTGTGCAAAGCTTGGGACCTGAACAGTGATTGCTAAACTTACTCACATGAGGGAATCTTATAATACTGTTCCTGCAGAGTGTCTCATTGGGTTAGCTTTGTGCATGCTCTTGAAAGCTGCAAATGTCTCCTATTCGAGTAATAATTTTATCCTTTGAGCTCCTTATACATCTATATTAGGGTTGTTGTGGTTTTTAGGTGTTTTGGTTTTTTTTTAAATTTTAAACAACAAAAACTGCATTAATGGTTGCATTTAATTGGTACCTTATCTTCTGCATTATTCTGGAATGCTCTCCCAAAGCCCTGAAATTCTGCATCAGCAGCAGGCTTATGCTGCAGTTATAGAACAGTTGCAGTGCCCTGGAATTAGGGAAGGAAGGTGGTTTCCCTTCAGGGAAGGTGTCTGAGACAGCTGAGCTTCAGATATGTTTCTGCACAAAGGGAAAGGAGGGTGATAGCTGTTGGACAATCTCTCGTGTGGGATGGAGGCACCTGTCCACAATACTGTGTCCAACCTGGCCTTGAACACCTCACCCACAACCTCCCTGAGCAGCCTGTTCCAATGCCTCACCATCCTCACAGTAGATAATTTCTTCCTAACATCTAACCTAAATCTACCCTCTTCCAGTTGAAAACCATTACCCCATTTTGGACTGTCAACTCCTGCTACTCATCCATCTGAGTACCAGTGCTACTGCCAGGGAGGTGCTGAGCCTACCAAGAATGGCCACAGGGCCCTGGGGCAAGGGTGGAGTGTGTGGAGCTCTATAAGTTTTTGCCTGTGAAGGCAAAAGGCTTAAGGAGGCGTTGATGGATCTTGTGAGTCAACATCTGGCTGTGCAGCTGGGGTCTTTGACAGGGATTTGGCTTCAGCAGTCATGGAAACCTCTGAGGGTTGGAGACTGCTGGGAAAGAATGAGATCCACCCAACTAAGTGGGGCAAGAGCATCTCTGCCAACATGCTGGAAGACCTGGTGAAGAGACCTGTAAATAGTGAGGAAATGAGGGCTGAGACAGGGTTGAAATGCAAATGATATGGAGTGACAGTTACAGGAGTGATCTCGGGAAAGGCTTTGCAGGGTGAAAAGAGGAACTAGAACTCTGGTCACACAGCTACAACACTCTTGGCATAACTTTAGTATGGTGGGACAGCCTGCATGGTCATGGTGAGTGATGCAATGAATGGATACAGGTTCTTTAGGAAAGATGGGAAGACTAGTAATGAGGGAGTTTGCCTTTAAGTGAAGGAGCCATTTGAGTATATGAAACTGAGACAGAGGACAGGCAAGTTAAGAGCTTATGAGTCATGTTAAGGGATAGGCACATCATGATGGAAGCTTGTTACAGATTATCAAGTCATTACGAGGAAACATATGAAGTCTTTAGACAACTTGAAATCTCAGGCTCACAAGCTGAAACTGTGGAATCTGGAACAGTATCGTGATGTAACCACGTCTAGCAACTAGTCATGGCACAGCCACTCACATAGTAGGAAAAACTGAACAAGGTAATGGTGAGCTTGTTGTTGAGTGGAGTGGGTGAATTAATGGCAAGGGATACAGGTAAGCCTAAGGTTCTTGTGCCTTCTGTGCCTCAGTCTTCACTAATGAGGCTTAATAAAACAGTTCAGGATGGATCAGGAGCCCCATCAGGGGACAAGACCTCAGTCAGGGATTACTTGAGAGAACCTGACTCATGCAATTCAATAGGACAAAAGGGGCTTTATTCAAGACTGCTGAGAGAGCTGGCTCAAGTCCATGCAAGGCTGCTATCTGACATATTTGAATGGTTATGGAGATTGCAGAAGAGTCCCAGTGGCAGAAGAACAGTAAATGTTGTTACAAGTGCAATACAGAGAACTCATCAGCCTTCTTTCACTCTGTTGGAAAAGAATGGAGGGAGTCCTCTTGGAGCACATATCTGCACGGATGTGAGAGGTGATGGGGAACCATTTGCATGGAATGTCTCTGTGGAAAATCTCTGCCTGTGAGAACAGTCAGGAAGTAGAATAGGTTGCTTGGAAAGGATGCAGAACCTTCATACCTGGAGGTTTTCAAGACTCAACTGGGCAAAGCCCTGAGTAACTTGGTCTGGTTCTAGCTAACCTTCTGAGCAGGTGGTCAGGCTTCCTGAGATCCCTTCTCACTTGAATTGAATGATTCTATAATCATGCAGAATCATCACCCTCAGCAAGTTTGCTGACAACACCAAAGTGTGTGGTGAGGTCGACACACTGGAAGTGAGACCATCCAGAGGGAGCTTGACAGGCTTGAGACGTGGGCTTATGCAATCTGCACAAAGTTCAGCCAGAACAAGTGCATGGTCCTGGAGAAGAGTGACTCTCTGGGGAGACTTTATAGCTGCCTTCCAGTATCTGAAGGGGCTACAGGAAAGCTGGGGAGGGGCTTTTTGCTGGGGCTTGTAGTGAGAGGACAAGAGGTAATGGATCAAAACTGGAAGAAGGTAGGCTTAAGTTAGACAATAGGAGGAAATTCTTCACTGTGAAGGGTTTAGGACACTGGAACAGGATGCCCAGGGAAGTTGTGGAAACCTCATCCCTGGAAATGTTGAAGACCAGGTTGGATGGGTTCCTGAGCAACGTGATCTAGTGGGACATGTCCCTGCCCATGCAGCGGGGTTGGAACTAGGTAATCTTTAAGGTCCCTTCCAACTTAAACCATTCTATGGTCACAGTTGGAAAACACTTCTAAGCCACTAGTTGTCGAAGGTGGGCAGATTAATCCTGTTGTTTTGTTGTTTGAATATATGGCGTGATGGAGTGAATAAACAGAGCAGAGGAATTACCTTAATTACATGAAGAAGAAAGTCTGGTCTGCATCCATGCTGCTCTTTAAGTTGGGGAGCTACTCTACTGCTGTTAGGAAAAGGAAAGTGCAGGTGATGAGAAGGTGAGGAAGACAAATTTTCCTGCAGGATCTCTAATATTTTGTGTGATTTTGTTCCCCCCTGGTGCTTGAATGTCGATACTTGAAGGCCTATAATGTGTTAGGGACATAACTGGAAATAGAAAGATGGCAGATAAATCTATATGGGATTTTTAAATGGAGTGAATGGCATTAATGAATATATGACATATCCATTTGTCAGAGTTGGGGAAAAAGGAAGGCAAATCACAGATTTGTAACTTTTAAATTAATGCAGTCATGCAAAACTTCTGTTATGTGGACTCCAAGGATCTATCTAGTTGAATTTTTATACTATGATTGGCATTGCACAGATGGGAAAAGGGATAATAGGATGAGGGAAGTGTGAGGGCATAAAAGCTAGAAAAGTGTGCTGGTGGGTTTTCTGGTTTTGTGCTTTCCACAAATGGTGCTATTCATAGGTCATCTGTGTGGAGGATTTGCTTGACACAGCAGAAAATGTTTTCTGCATTCAGTGTGGAGCATTCTCTTGTAGCTCTATTCTAGCTGATAGCAGTTTTGAACATGACACAATGTTGGTAATTTAATTGTATACCTAGTATGAATCTTGCATGAGAAACTCAAGTCGAGACAGCTTGGACTGACAATAGTGTCACTCTAGTTCCTCAGATGAGAGATGCTTTTTAAAAAGTACAATTGTGGGGACTACAAAGCAGCTCTCAGTTTGCACTTCTTAGTGAAGATTCTCAAAAGACTCTTCATATTAGCCTAGTACTGTACACACAAAAAATATTCTTTTTCAATTAGAGTTTATAAATAATCTGAAGTTCAGTCCTCGCAGTGACTCTGTGGAATGAAGCTGTTTGAATGAAGTTACTTGTGGAGAGACCCCCCCCCCCTTTTTTTTTTTTCCCTAGAAAGATGTGTGCACTGTAGTTGGGCTCTGCATGTGGGAACCTAAATTCATGGTGTGGCAGGGAACACTGAGAATTTGGAATGTATTGGAGCTATTGCTCCTATGTGGCCCTTGGTACTGTCAGAGCAGTCTGTTTGCAAAGAACCTTCTCTTGCCCAGAAGGCTGCAACACAAGTCCTTTCAGATAGTGAAGAGCAGTTGCCACTACTTGAGATGAACAAATATGCTACCCTTGGACTGTTTAATTGATCTATTTTCTTCATGAGAATAAGAATATAACAGGTTTATGTGGTTGAGCTGGAAGAGATCCTAGTGTTGCTTAAAAAAGGGCCTTTCTGAAAGAAGGCATGTGTTTACAGGCACAGGGAACTTTCTGGAATGACATATTTGTTCCAGATTGCTTCAAGGAATGGGTAAAGAAAGTTCATGCAAGCCCCTGTTTTGACTCTGTATCAGCACACTAGCGTTTAGTTTCTTGGTAACTCCAATTATTGCTCTTCCTGAGGATTGTTAAGGTGTGTAGCCCAAGTAAGACACCACAGTAAGATAACCTGTGTTGTACCTTTTAGAGGGGTAGAGCAAGGGCTATCCAAGTGACTAGTTTGTGGCAGTGTGACATCTGTGGTCAAAAAGGAAAACAAACTTGGACTCCTAGCTACTATCTTAGCTGTCATTCTTCTCTGAGAAGTCTTCAGTCTTACCCTATGTACATAATACTCTGTTGGTAGAAATGCTATTTTGTAGCCATGTAGATGTTTTTCAGATGTAAATTAGACTCAGTGACATTATGTTTGGGTAAATATATTGGAACATGAACTGCCAGTTGAGACAGTAGTCACATGGTTGCTGCTCTGGTCCAAGGCTGCATCATGAGTACTTGAAGTGTCTTATGGTAATGGTCTCAAGGCCACCAGAGTGGCCTCATTAATGCAAGATCAATAGTGTATGCTTTTAAGTTGTGATATCAAAAGCTTTTATTGTTGCATGCCATTTCGTTATTACATAGGTATTAACTCAGCAGTGGGGGTGTAAGTGCTGATAGCATCTGAATAAATAACACTTAGCTTTCTGCTTGTAACATTTGGAAGAATGTTCTTTTTAGCCCTGGGGATCCTTTGTTTCTGACTCTCCGGGTCTGTTTCTACTGGTTGAGGGGAAGGAAAAAAAAAAAAAGGAGAGAGTTAAAAAAAAAAAATCAACCAAGGTAATTATCTCTGCTAATAGTCTGTCTGCTTGTGCTTGATTGAAATGCAGCCTGCCTCTTCTGTATCACTGATTTATTCCCAAAGAGGAGTTCCAGTTGTCTATGAAGCCAACACCTTTGGACAGGCACCATCTGGCCAACTGCTTATTAACTCCCATGGTCTTGCCTTATTCTACCAGCAAAGAGCCCAGTCTCAGCAAAAACAAACTAGAGGGATGCTGCCAGGAGCCCCAAGATCTCTCTTCCCTAAAGAAAAATGAATTCCAAACAGCCTCCCTAGTGGGTACCATGTAAAAATAATTAAAAGGGTACTGAGCAAAAGCAGCTAATTAAAAAGACTAAGCACTAAGTCCTCTGATTCTTTAGGCTGGCCAGGCTTTTCCTGTGGGGAGGCCACAAAGTCAACTGTGTTGTTTCAGTTGCTCTGTTTTGAAGCTCTGTTAATGTTCCTTTGAATCCTAGTCCAGGCTGGGGCAACTGTGGTTCCCTACA
>NW_009951951.1:583392-590314 GCF_000747805.2 Chaetura pelagica | reverse complement strand
GTGGCTTTACTCTCCTTCTACAGCAGCAGAGGTGGAATCCATTGAAGAGTTTTAAATTTTTTAAAAATCAGATTAACTTTTTTACTGCAGAGATCCTGTGAGGACTGACTAGATTATCCAAGGTGTGAGGGTTTGAAATCTGTTGTCCCGCTCATGCCTTGTGTTGGAATGGAAGCAGGAAAACAAGAAGAAAAAAAGCCTTTAAGAAAGATAACACACTATAAGGTAATCTAAAACTGTTACTGGGTAGAAGAAGGATGTTTATGGGTGGAATATTTCATCAGAGAGCTACACACAGGGAACTTTAATTTCTATTGGCAATTCTTTCCTGTGAAATAAAGGAAGAATCTACTTTAGTGCTAAATGCAACACCTGTCATCAGAGGGATCTTACTGCATTTTTAAATGGAAGGAATGTGATTTGCTTTAGGAAGGCAGGAGATGGTGCTTGGAAACTTACAGTACACTGTCTTTGGGAATTTTCTCTCCACAAAATCTTCTGAAAATTTTGACTAACACAACAGAAAAAATTATAGGCAATTTTTACAGAAAGATCTTTATAATGTGTATGGAAAGAAGCATAAATAACTGTTACATGATCACTGCCTTACTTTGACTTCAAAGAGAAGGTATTTTTCCAGTATCTGTTGCTAGGTAGTTTGATTGCTAGGCATTGTAGACCAAAAATGTTTTCTTGAAATTCTCTGACAGAAATTTAAAATGAATCCTCAGTTGTTTCCAAAACTGTAGGTCTAATAGAAAAACATATGTTCTTTGATTTTGACTTTGATCTTGGATTTCTACTCCTATGTTCACGTATTTTGAAGATTGGGGAAAAAAAAGGAAATTAGCCAGAATTGTTGTCTGTCAGCTTGTTAATAGTTATGCCATAACACGGTGTGTATGGCCACAGTTGAAGCCTCCTATTGTTCTGTCTTAAAGTTAAGACTGTGAAGGACTTGTTTTCACCTGCTTGCAATTGAAAATTTGTTCTCAACAAGGACAAAAATCTGTAACAGACTTGGGTACCTTCTTTTCTTTCCACTTTCCTTCCCTTTTCATTTCTAGAGGGACTTCAGTTTTTTGCCAAGCAAAACACACAGCAGAATTTCTGGCACTGCTTCTCCTGTTGGGGAATGAATGGTACAACTTGTAATCACTAACATTGTGCACAGATGCTCAGAGAGATGATAGAAATGGAAAACTGACCATAAAGCAGCTGCATTTTGGTGTAATTCCCCTAATGCAGGACACTCAGAAGTTTTCTGTTCTCAGTAATTAAACCAGGGAATATTACAAGGAGAAGGCAGTGGCTGAAATTATTATCACTAATTTATTTTATATGCCTACACCTTTTTGAAGATATTTTAGCCTACAGGTTTGATTATTATTTTTTTTTTAATCTGTGGAACCACTTGAATCTTCTGGAAAAAAGTAAAGTTACCAAATAAGGTTTGATAGAATTGTCTTCATCTATAGCCTATGCCCTTTGCAACTTCATTTTTGAGGTAAGCTTCCATTTGAAGTCCCTAGGAGTTTAGTCTGCATGAGATCATATGGGATCAAACAACATATTTGAAAAATCTCAGCTGATGTTTGGTGTTAAGCAGTTCCAATATAAAGAGCAAGCGAGGAACTTTCTTAGAAAATCTGCACGGATGAGCAAACCACAATTAGTCAGCACAGCCAGAAGACCTAGTACCAAGCCAATCTCCACATCCAAGTAAACAGGAAGTATACTTACCCCACTGTGTTTTCTTTTAAGAACACCTAAGCCAATATATTGTCACATCATCCCCAGAGTATTGCTGGACATCCCTGTGTGTCATGGGGACCAAGAAGAGTTGAATAGGTGTGCTGTGAAGAATGTGATGGAAAGGTTTTATTTAAAGGATGATTTCATGAGGGAAAAATAAGAATATTTACTTGGGTGAGAACATTCTATGCTTGCTTATGTTAACATCATTTGAGGCAATAATTAGGACCTGTAAATCTTAGTCTATAAGAAGCTGAGACTTATTAAAAGAGTGTATGCACAAACTTTATTTATATGTATAAACAAATATATCCTGCTGTGTCTAACAGCAAGGCTAACGGTGTTCACTTGTGCAGTATTATTTTGGAGGAGTCTATAAATTAATAGCTAATGAGCAGTAGAAAAAAGGCAGCTGCTTCTTTGTTTGCTTTCAAGTGGCCATGCTTATGTTTTGTCCACAAAACTTTTCAGATACACTGTTTTGTTTTTCCTCCTTCAAATCTGGAATAGCATCTCAGAAAGACAGTATTTCAAGCAAAAGTGAGTGCAGGATTTTTATTTCTCCTTTCCTATGAAAGCATCTGTCAAAGCAGCCTTGACAGAGTAGTTGCTATAGGTACTGTTTGCTACCATAGAGATGTTAGAGCATTGTCATTAATAGACTTTGGAACCTCTGTGGCTACCTGTTTCCATTCCTCAGACCCATCTTTTTTTCTCAGATGCTTGAACCCACCCAACCTCCTGCTTTTCTCCTATCTGACTAATGAATCATGAGCATTGTGTGGCCAGCTCTTGAAGCCTGGTCCCCAACAGTGGACTGAATCTACATTACTTCTGTTCAAGGGTTAAACTGCAAGCTAAGACCCCAAGTGTTTGAAACCTAAAATGCAACTTTCATCTAATTTCTTTGTCTAAGAAAACATTCTGTTAACTCCAACCAAGCCAAACACAAATATTCTTAACTCTAGCCAGTTTTAATCATCTCAGTTTTAGTGTCAGGGCCAGGTTTCCAGCAGCTGATCCAAAAAGAGAAATGAAATACACATTAAATGACTTAGGCCAACAGGTGTTGCAGCTGCTTTTATCATGCAAAATTGAAGAAAACAAAATGTCTCAAGCAATTTTATATGAACGAATTTTTCTGACATGAAATTCTGTTTCCAGTCTTCAAATAGCCTGCTTTGGAAGACATCACAAAGCACTGCAGAATGTCTTTGAGTGACAATTACTGAGAGAAGTTACTGCCCTCATAATGTGATTTTCCAGTGTCAGTATATAATTAGGCAGGATGAATAAAGAAGAGTCCCCATTGTGAAATACTGTGAAGCTTCTGTGCCCCTCCCAATCCAATGCTGCTGAATAAATCAAATTTAACTTCTAGTTGTGCAACTTCTGGCTTTCTGAGCTTTGAATAGTGCACCGAGTGTGCTGCACAACTAGTCCAGCTGAATTCTGCCTTTGATCTTCAAGGCCCACTTGGAAACATTAGGGTTTTTTTTATTTTTCTATATTTTATTGAATCTGCACACTGAAGTATGATCACCTTCATAGAGCTGAAAGACAATGCTTTTAGAGGTAGTGGCAGTACAAGCTGCTCAAAGTTCCACTCTTTATCACTGATGTGTCTCAAAGTCAATGTCCCCTACCTTGGGGGATGTCAGAGTTTAAGCTGCATCAAGTCCTCATAGATGATGGATGTTCCTGGCATTTCAAATGCTTTTAATAGGTTGAGCTACTGTTTCTTAAGATGGTTTAGTGCTTAGGGGTTGTAGGGTGACTTAGGGGTTGTGGTTGGACTTAATGATCTTGAAGGTCTTTTCCAACCTTGACAATTCTATGATTCCATGAACTATCAAGCAGTTACCAGATAGTATTATAAAAGCCTAATTCTACACTGTGAAATCAGCACACTTCTGTAGATGAGAAGAAAAGCTTCAGTTTGGCAATGCCTTCCAGTTGCTATTGAGCTGTGTCAATTTTCAATTGTGACCTGTGCTGTAAAGCTTCATGTTCCTTTGCTTTTCTTCTGAGAGGTCAAGTTTACTCAATGCTCACAGATTTGTTTAAATGTCCTTAAGAACACTCCTCTGTTTGCTGTCCGTATTTATGAGTTTGTGTAACCAGTCCCTCAGCAGATACAGGGGTTTGCTAATTACAGGTCTTAGCAGCAGTTTTAGTAGCAAGGTTTCAGGATGGTAAGGTGGTATTTGGAGGTAATCTCTCTTTCTCTAAATGGATAAGCATGTTAGGTACTTCTTTGCAGGAGACCAAAAAGTATTCCCGTAATTGCTCTCTGTGATAGGAAATACAATTCCTGTTCTTTATGTAAAATGAATTCATGGGAGGAAAACTGATCGGTTTCAGGATACTGAATGGGGTGTGGAAAAGGAACCTACCAGAAGAGTGCACCTTAAACAGGAGGATCCTTTGCAACTGGCTGGGCAGAGGATGCCTGAGAGAGCAGCTCTGGCAGTTGCAGGTTCTTCATGCCTGTAAAGACCAGCCCACAGATGGCAGATGAGAAGCTTGTTTGTCAGTTTGCAGTGGTCCATTGTATTCGTGCCCTTCTGCAGAGGGAAAGCCAAATAATGGAATAGCCACAGGACTCTGCTGCTTTACAGAGCTCTGTGGACAAAGTTTTGTAACCTCCGTGTTAGATGTGACAGTGATGATGGTGGCCTAGGCAACAAGTCCTAAACTAGCTTACAGAGAAGCAGCAATCCAGCTGTTGGTAGAGCACCACATGGACTGATGGGATGAGCTCCTGGGGCTTTTGCATGGTGTCCTGATGAAACAAGGCTGCTGTTGCCAGTCCTTCAGCCACCTTAGTTTTGAGCTTGCTTGGATGTAAACATCTTGTGCTGTGATGTAGAGCCACCTGGAGAAGTGACAATTCTTTGACTTCAGCTGTTTAAAAGCTTGTGAAATGTCATCATCTCCCCTTTTCTGGTCAGGGGAGAGTGATGATACTCTCCAGGTACCTGTGCAACCCCCCTTCCCCCTACCTGAAATAGTATTTTTAGGGTGAGATGAATCACTGTCTGGAGATGCTTCTCTCTGTGGAAGCAGCCTAGATGTCTAGTTTAGATTAGATGCCTGACTTTTAAACAGCTAAAGATACTGAGATGAATGAAATTATCTGGGCTTATTTCCTCTTTCTGCTTGGAGAGTATACCTGCATGCCACAGTGGATCTTGTTTCTGTAGCATTGTGACAAATAAGAAATGAGGGACTGATCTTTCCTTTTTGGATAAAACCCACCACCAAGGTGAAAAAAAAAAATAATCCTGTGTATAGAACCCTTTCTTCTAGAGTAGACTTCAATTTTTAGTTTCCAAATCTTTGCCTTTGTGTTGGGAGGGGATCATATGCTTGCAGCTGCAGGGTTACAGAGATACTGCAAATGGCAGAGTACCCTGTGTGCAGCATGCCTAAATTAGTCTTTTGAGGTAAAATCTCCACACTTTGTCTAATACTTAGAGGGTTTATTTCTAAATGTTTTAAAAATTATGGGAGATATTAAGATTTGGAAGAAGCCTCTGTATAATTAGAACTAATAGGGATGTACCTCGGAGAACTGCCTGTATGAGCAGAGCAACATTATAATACACAAATGGGTACAAGGTATGAAAATTCAGATCCTAAAATTAGGTTTACTGAGTTTAAGTAACTTGCATTGGAAGGATATATGCCCTGGATGATGTGCAAGAGCTCTTGTGCTCTTCATCTGCCCTATTTGGTGCGATGCTCTTGGAAAACATAAGCACTTGCTACAGTCTCAGACATAACTTTGAGTTCTGCTTGATCTTTTTTAAATGGTAGGGATTGCATTTTGATTAATCAGACACAGTGAAAGATTAAATTTAAAGGATTGCATTGTTTCCTTGGGGAAGGAGCATAATTACAGCAGACTTTAGCTCAGTGGTTTGAAAACAAATTATACATCCAGAATATCTGAGCTTAAAGAGAAAATGTACAATGATCAAACATCAACATACATGAAAAGCCCTGCAAATGCAGTCCACAAAGTTGGTTTTGCCCTGTGCAGCTTTTGAAGCTCCTTTTTCTCTATGGAGACACTAGTCTACAATCTTTCCTTTGTGTATATAATAGTGCAAGACCACTTGTTTTGTGTGTTTTTGGTGTGTTTGCTATTTGTTTACCTTCAGTCAAGCATCCTGATTCAAAGCAATGTGTTGTATTTAATGCTTTCAAATAACATGTGACTGTGATGTTAGGGAAGCCTGTTTAACTGTGTCTCAGGCTTTCTGAACTGGAATAGACTTAAAGCCCTAGAATAAATAATGTAATGCACAGACTTACATATTAAAATATGTACATATATATGCTTATATTTGAGATATTTGCATAACTTACTGTTTTGTCCCACCAGCCTCAGATGAGGTGGTTTGAGAAATTAGTCTATGAGATGGTAACCTTTTGTTTCATAGGCTTCTAATTAATGACAGGAGATAGAATTCAGTCTATTACTCCAAAATGTACTTAAAGCAACAACTACCTTAGCAAAACTAACAAAAAAAGTAGTTCTGGATAGTATTACAACTTGAGACAGAAGGATCAGGAAAAGAAGAGGTTGTCCAACCAATGAAAGAGAAATGACCCAATGATCTTCTAGCTGCTCTACTGTTCACTGAAGTCCTGGTTGGCCATCATGGGAAAAGGGGGTGGTGGAATTCTGTGGCTGTGGAAGGTGGGAGTTCCACTAGTCAGCAATCTCGACATTCTCAAGGTGAGGTATTTTACCTTACAGAGTCAGGCAGGAAAATAGCAGGTCTGCTCTGGTCTTACTGGCTTTTCAAAAACTCAGAGACTGGAGTCGTGTATCTTGGAGAGTCTGGAAGGTGTTTCTATGTGTGAAAGAGAATAATTGTCTGGAGGGCAAAGTTCAAGTGGGAAATTGCACAATGGGAAGAACTTCCATGTTGTTTTTGCAGATTTTCTCATGCCTTGTGGAACTTGCCCGCATTTTTTTTTTAGGATGCATTGTAGAGCAGCAGAAACCTTCACCCTGTCAGATTCTTTAGGGGTTTTAGGAGGTGTCTTGAGCATAAAATTAATGGTTGTAGGGTGAAAAAATAAATGAACTGAATAACTTAAAAACAACCAGCAAATGTTGTTGGCATTATGAACTTTCAAACTGCAACTA
>NW_009951951.1:564113-583222 GCF_000747805.2 Chaetura pelagica | reverse complement strand
CAAAGCCAACTAATGAAAGGGTTGGTTGGTTGTTGATTTATTTTGTTGTTTGTTGTTATTTTTTTTCCTAATTAATTGTTTTTAATTATTCTCCTTTTACTACGGGCCTCTGGTGGTTTGAATAAACCTTTTTGTTCTGTCTAAAAACTAACTAGATGCTCTCAAGGAGTTCATTGACTTTTGATGTTTTCCAGAGACAATGATTTCTAGGAGAATTTAAGATTCAAGACTTCTGAAATGAGAAATTGAGTACCAGTGCTTGTGGTCATGCGAGCTAAACGTTGGCTCTCAATTCTTTGGAGTTTAGGAGCATGAATCTTCTCATGCAGCAACAGTGTCTGTGGGCCACCTGCTGAAAGGGAGGCTGTGTATGACAGTGGTAAAAACTTGTTTGCCCTGAATTTTTTTTTTGGTATGTCACCCCAGGATAATGCAATGTTGTGTGAAGGTCTGAGCTAGCATCAGAAAAAAGAGTTTGAGCATTGCAAGCAATGGAGCTGCATTAATACAGTGTTGTGCTCTGGCTAATTAGCCCAGTGAAGAACAGGCTGCTCATAATGTCACCATTGTGCCAGTTCCTCAGTGGCACTTCAAGCCACCTATTGGGAGAGGGACCATGGCTGCCAAGGGACATCAAGCTGGGAGGCTGAACCAGAGCAGAAGGCACAGGAGTTCTTTAAATCTGAACCACTACTAGATAATGGGTCTTCAGCTCTGGAGTAGCTCTGCAGCTTTTATCCTACTTTCAAACCTGATGTGCCAAAAGCAGCTGGATCAAAGATCTGTTTGATCACCCAGCCATGCACCTGGGAGACGAGATCAACAGGACTGCACCTTGGTGCATGTTCCTCAGTGCTGAGCCCATGAGCTGGAAGCCCACTGTATGAATTTTTCTCTATGGACTCAACAGTGGGAATCTGTCTCTGGGGCAAAATAAGCAAAACAATGGCAGATACCCTGGCACCATATGCCTGCAAAAACAGGGGCTTCAAGGCCAGCAGGAGGCAGTGAAAACCTGTAGAACATCTCTTGATTGTTTTTTATTTACTATTTTTTAATGATTATTTTTCTTATTATTCCTCAGTGGGAAGATACCTGTAAATCTTGTCCATTTAATCAGCTTTTCATAATAGTGTGGATAAAGAATAGGAAGAAGTGTGAAGTTCAGTATAAAAAACCATTGGATACCAATGAGGCTTAAGCACTTTTTTTTTTGACTGAAGATCTGTGGTTTTGGAACAAAGCAGGTCACACCCCTGCTTTTTCACCATTAGGTTGGATGCCTAAGCATGGGCAGCTTATCAGTGTTTATGCAGACCCCATACATCATGTATTGAGGGAGTCTTTGGAGTTAATGAAAAGTTCATTGTGTTCTAAAGTGAGAAAATGGACTTGTGGCCTCAGTTAGAATATGATATGCACGGGGAAGCGTAAGTACAATGCTGTGATTGTAGACATTTTTTTCCTTCCCCCCCCACCTCCCCTGCAGAAGGAAGAGGACTGGCTGCCATTAAATACAGAAGGCTAACAACTGTCCTCAAGGTATTCATGGCAGGGGTTAAACTAAAGGATAAAAGGTGCAAGTTTTTTCTTAAGAAATGGAAATTATTTGTTAAGACGTTGATAATTTTTCAATATGCTGCTGTATTTGAAGAAAGGTAAAGGTATTCTCATACAAATTGCATAGATTTTAAAAACAACATACTATTAGAATCTTATCAGTGCTGTATAATGGAAGCTGTAGTGTTTTTTACCCAGGTATTTCTTCAGTTAGCCTGTATTTTTGGGAGAAGCTAAGCATATGGTATTTAGTCTTCTACATCCTTCCCTAAGTGAGGTGTTACACTGATTAATTTAACAGATGATTGCTGTAGTTCCTGGATCTGTTTTATCTGGCATAACTTAATGTATTTGCTGAAAAGGGCATCCCCACTGTCATCCAGTTGCTTATTTCTGCCTCTCCCTTGTGCCAGGTCTGTTTATTTATGCTGCTTCCTGCATGAAACGGTGGTTTGTTGCCAGATGGATTTTGTAACCTTCAGAAACCAAAAACATTACTTGTTTTTCAGCTTACTCAGTTTTTTGGTTTGGTTCCTCACACAAATGATAGTACTGATGAAATGGAGATAGTGGGAATGAATGGCCATAATATGGAAGAGGAAGATGAGACCGGCCCCTTTAATCAGCAGCACTGAGCAATGACAGATTAAATGGATTATGGAATTATGGTGTGAAACATAACAAGCAAGTAGCTAACAGCTGACACGAGACAAATTCAGATGTACAAAAGGTACTCGTGTGGCCAATGAAGATAAAGAATCCTTTGCTATCTGACACTTTCAGTTGGAAAATTTTATTTCAGAGGTAGAGAATTTTGTGACCCTTAGAGAGCATGTGGTATGTCTTTTTTGACAGTCTCCACTAAATGCAGAAATTAGGACTACCAATATTGCCACAGAGAAAGTGGGTGCTTAGAAATGTAAGGATACTGTCAGAGGGCTGGGGGGGAGGGGATCCTCATCCATGCTGGGAAAATTTTACTCTACAGCAGACCAGACTGTTGCTTCAGCTGTTCAGATTCATGTGCCTCTGCAGTCAAGAAGCATTTTCCCAGACTTGCACCTGAACCTGACTTTCTTGCTTCCTTGCTTTGAACCTTACCCATGTGACAAAGCAAGAGTTGACTGTCTTAGGGGTTCCTGACAGGTGGGTTCAGTGCAGGCTGGGTTGCAACCATGGGAACAGAGATGTTTCTCTGCAGTGTTTTCTTTTGTTGTAATGGGAGACAGGGTGCACGAGTGTTGACAATTGGAAGAGGCCAGACAAGATCTCCCTTCTTTATTTTAACCATCCATACCTTTGCTGAAGTAGAATTGACTGAGACTGACTTCCTTCTGAAGAACAGTTGGCAGATGACTCTTGTTTGCAGAGCTCTGATGAAAAGTACTTTCACCAAACCCTTTGTTTTCCAGCAGGGTCAAACTCCTATTAATATCAAAGCTATCAGGTTAATCCTCACATAATAATATAGTTTTATACCTTTTGTACTGCACCTGTATCAGTCTCGAGGCACAAAAGTAGTGTGAAAATGGGCAGACTCTGTTTCAAGGACTTGTTAGTTATACTTCAGTGACTTTAAATGCCCTGCAGTCTTTTGGAAACCATATTCTGTAGCTTGCTTTGAAAATCTAGCCATTTCTTAAGGGTGAAAATTTGGACTCTGAAGTTGCTATTGAAACACCTGTTGGTTTAAGTGAGGCTATGAGTTCTCCAAGTCCTACCAAACAACGAAAGTTGCAACAGGCTCAGGTAATTAGAGCCTTGTTTTAAACGTTCTGCTGTGATTTAACTTCTGCAAGAATATACCTTTTATCATCAGTACTTGCTTGGCATCTTTTCATGCAAGTCAGGGAAGTTGCTACTAAGCAACTCTAAACTGTTATTGTCTTTCAGGGGATGACAGATAATGCTCTGATGAAAACTGGGCACTGAGCTCACAGGGCACTTTGCCAGCATAGCATAGCTATTTTTGTAGCGATCTGTGTTTCTAACATGACTCCATACCAGCAACAGCAACTCTAGGCTAGAAAGACGTGTAGATGCATGTTCTCTGTGTTGGCTTTTTTATTACTTAGGTCCCTGAAGTCAGCTTCAACTTCAAATGCATTTTCATCACTAATGCTCTTATTGGGTCTAACAGGAACTTTAATGGGTCTCTTCGAGAAATGTGCTTGTCTGTGTTTGAATTTTAGCAAACAGTAGATTTCCAATCTTTTATTTATTTTTAAATTAGTACCTTCAAACACTAATGCACAGAGAAGCAATAGCAAAGAGACTGGAAAATGAGAGCACCACAAAATATTTGCAGAGCAATGCACGATGAAAATGAAATTAATGTCTTCAGGTGCCCTGAAAGTAAATAATGAAGAAAGCGTGTTGAGGTGTGTGGTTTGCAGTGTGCTGCTTCTGTGAGAAAGGCAAGGCAAAGTTTGCATGCTGTTTGCCATCCAGGCAGGGCAGGCTAGGAGAGAAAAAAATCCTTTGGAATTGCTGCTACTGCTCTGTCTGAGGCTGTGGTGGCAGGTTGCAGCATGCTGTGAATTGGCTTTTTGTTGCCTTTTCTCACTGTCTACCTGGGATCTGTAGTTTCTGTGTGGAAGGACCTATTCCAGTAGTGTGAGAAAAAGCCCCAGCTGCTTTGCAGGGATGATTTCTGGGGGTTGGAAATAGCCAGGTAAATGACTAGTATGTGGTTAAAAACCAATTGCTGGAGTTGAGTGGATAGCTGTCAAGACCCTTGGCCTAAAATTATGCTTACAGGTCAATGCACGTGCTAAAGGAAGCGACTAAACTGGTTTTGCAAAATGAGTAGCTAACCAGGCTGTGAATCTACGTTGCTTATAGAAAGGTTGAAGTTTGTCACCTGTGTAAAACATGTCCAGTGATGGAGACCTGAAGCCCTGTTTCCTTGGGAAGGTTATGACAAAAAGAGAATCTGAATCCAGAAAACATACCTGTCTAGAGACTGGAATGTAGTGAGACATAGGGAATATGTCTCACTTAACCTGCATTGTTGTGTGGAAATATTTTGCGTTTTTGACTAGGGAACTCAGCTAGGTCTGTGTCCACAGATATTCATGCTGGCAATAGAAGCTAACTTTAGAGGGTCAGGTTTGTCAGTGTCCTGACCAGGGTAACTTTCCTAATTATAAAAAATAAACAAGCCTTCTTTTCTTCCCAGAAGCCCCACACTTTAATCTCAAATATGCATGGTTTGGCTTTTCCTTGTGTGTTTTTTGTTTTTTTGGGTTTTTTTTAAGTAACTTCATTATTTGGAGTTTTTTGCTCTTGCACATATGTCTGCTCTATACCCTCTCTGTGCCTCTTGAACAGTAATTAAATGCTTACTTTCTCAGAGCTTGCTTGAAAGCCCTGCTAGCATTGGTACTGCTTTTTAGTCAATATGTAAGCAGATAGTACTAAGGTTTTCCTAAGTGAAACTTAACTGTGTAGCCTTGAAATGAGAGGCTGCTCTTCCACGTTCACCTCTGTATTTATGACAGGTAAAATTAAGCAGAAATTCTGTGTCAATAGTCCAACTGTGAACTCTGAAATGGCCATACTGAGAATACCTGTGCAAATACTCCTGAACACTGGGTGTCGGTGTCCCAGATTCTAGTTTCATCTTTCCTATAGTTTATGACCTGTGTGTTTCAGCTGAGCCTGGAGAAGAGATTAAGATGCAAACACCCATACCATGTTTAGAGCTTGAGGAATTTGATTTGTCCTCATACCTAGTATTTCATTGTCTCCTTGTCTCCTGCAGACTGGATGCAATCAAATGGAACTGCTGAGAACTGGCTGTTGCTAGTGTCTATAGACAAGATATTTGCATGCTGTTAAAAATGAACAAAAACTTAGAGCACTTGCAAGTACTTAATGTGTGTGGTATGCAAGCAACAGATCATTCTGTTGCCAAATTTTTTTGGTGCTGAATGCAGTTATGACTTGATTTGTATGTTACTGTTCAAGTTGAACAGTATAGTTTGGTATGTTCTTGTTAGCCTAGATATATGATTTTGCAAGCTATTTTATTAAGGCAAGGAGTATGAACTTGAAGCATGACTTCACTCTCTTGTTTATTTCCTATTTTAAATTATTGGTAGAAGCATTATTGCAGTATCTTCTTGGAAGAACATGTGTGTAATCTGAAGTCAGTTACTCTAATCAAACAGCAGATTTGGACTGGTATGCTTGCAGCAAAACCAAATTTGCATTTTCTCTGAGCCACATAGTGTTTGGCACTTGTAAAAGGAGTTAAATTGTGAACAGGCCTATTGTTAAGTGGTTTGGTGGCAGGTTTTGGTGCTGTGGCAGAGCATTGTGCCATCACCAGAGCTCAGCTCTTGGCAACGGAAGTGGTCTGTCTACAGAATCAAGCCCTCAGATATCCTGGAGCTTGCTGAAGTGTCTCCCCCATCTTCACAACTGTCACCACCAGAATGTTCTCTGCTTTCAGCTTCAAACTTACTCATGTTCCTTAATTGAAAGTAATTTATATTTCTAATTGTATGACACGTCTCTGCCCATGTGATGGAAAAGTGCTATTAGAGATATGATAATTAAAAGGAGTCTACATATTAGTAGAGAAGAGAAACTGTTTATTAAGAAAGGTAATTAAACCCCTTTGAAAAGTATTAATATACATTAAATATTTGTTTTTAAGTGATCCAAGATATATTTTTTTGCATCCCTATAAATTCATAAAGGGTCAAAATAATTTTAGTGTGATAAATGTATGGGCAAGGACTTCCTACCTTAAGAGTGACCTGAAATCCAGCATGTCTTGTGACTTTTTGGGAAGCTCCTACATATGTGTTGATTTTGGAAAGCCATACTACTGAGCTGTAATCCATCAAAAATTGGAAAAAAAAATCAAGCCCTAAAAATCATATCCAAATCCATCATGAAGGAAGAGAAATGCAGCTTCTCTGGGCATGTGCCCAGTGGAGTTCCTCTACTCAGCCTCTGCTTCAGTGTCATGAAATTCTGTTCTGCTTGTGCTAGCAAACCAGCCCAATGAGTATGTAGAATTGCTAGGGGTATTCTCAATTAACTAGAATTCATAAGCCTCTAAAACATGGTTTATTTAGAGTAAATACATTTGGCTGTGCCAAGATGGGCAGAGTAATTTCATTTTGCTAGGGGAGGACTGACTGATTATTTCAGCTGTCTTGCTTGCAAACTACCATTAGAATCTTTGTCAGGAGCAAAATGAGTAGATTTTATTACCTGCATTTTTGGAGAGAGAAAGAAAGGAAGTCACAGATTCTCATCCTAGAATGGGTAATTGCTGAATTTCTGGCCAGGCTTCTTTATCCCTTCATTATTTTATTTCTTTATTCCCTTTATTCTTTTGGAATTTGGGGTCCCTTGATGGAGAAGAGATGAGCCAAGGTGGCCTGGGCCTCAGCCACTCCTTCTAATCACTGTCTGTGACCTGTGGGAGGATGCTCTGCAGAGCAAGTTCTAGTGGAAGCACTGGAGCACTGAGACCTGGAGGCCAAAGTAAGGAATGAACCACGTTTTAAGTTTCCACGTAGTAGGCGACATGAGATTTCACAGGTCGTATATGGACCAGAAACAGTCTATGGGGGTTTGTGGATTGTTCTCAAAAGGAAAAAAACTTCCCATGGAGCACATAAGAATTTAATACCAGTCTATGGGTCATACCATTGGTTGGTTGAATTCAGTGTTGTGTGTTTGACAGCAGCAGAAAACGAGGCTGATCAGGAAAAACGTGAACCTGACCATTTTCTGGTGCCCATTCCTCTTACAATCTGTAAACATCTGGAGCTGTTGTATTAGGCTGCATCCTTCTCTAGTCCTTTATATATTTGTTTTTAGATTTGTTGACCAAAGTATTTTTTGTGGATTCTGATTTTAAAAAACCCCAACACAACAACAAACCAAACACAGAATGAAACAAAACAAAAAACGCTAAAAAGCCAGGGGACTTGAGAAAATCTTTTGAAGGAAATTTGTCCCATAACTTGCCTGATTGCAAGACCTTAGCAACACATTTTGCAAATTCCTAATGCAAACACACCAGTTTAGAGTACAGTTGTTCAACTGTATTACAAAAATAAATGTTGGTCTTGAATTTGCATAATTTATCATTTGGTGATGTGCTTTCTGAATTGATCCCAATGAAAAGATGAGGTTTTCTGACTTGCTTTCATTTGAGATGTGGGGCATCAATTTAAGAGATTAAGCACTTTTTATTAATGTGCTCCCCTCCAAACCCCAAGCAACAACCCAAAAACTATTTCTGGGAGAGCCTGGCTGTTTTCCTGAAAGAAAAGAGAAAATGATCCTTTCGAAGTAATTCTATTACAATTAATAATTTAAAAAGGTGCAGCCGAAATTTTATCTGAAACATCAATGTGTCTGCTACTGAGGAAGAAACTGGCATGTGTATCTATGAGGTGGTCAGCTAGTGATACAAATTCTTTCTCCCTACTCCCAGAGCTGCTGTGTGCCACTCTTCCTCTATACAAAGACAATTTGCTTTTCATGTAGTAATGAAGAACAATTTTTTAACAGACAAAGGCACTTCTAGTGTATTATTGTTCTGTCTTTTGAGTAGCGCTAGATGCTGGGAAAAATGGTAATTCACAGTGTGAATGCTCCTTGCCAGCAATGGGGGTTAGAACTGAGCATGTACAATCTATGTTGCATAAGGTACAATGGTGAACATTGTGAGAGGGAGAAAAGCCCAAATTATAGCTCTAGCTGATGGCCAAGGAATAGCCTTTTGTGTTTCGGTGTTGTTGTGTTTTGGTTTTTGGTTTTTTTTAGGACGATGACAGCCCAAACAAAATCCAAAATATTGTCCTTCAAAGTGTGTATGTGACTGAATTTAGTAACAATATGTTCATTTCTAGTGTTTGCAAATTCATATAAAAATACATAGCTATATTGCCGAAACACCTGTGTTCCTCTGGTTTTTTTCCTTGTAAACTGATATAAAACACAGGTGGCTTCTCATTAACTTACTTCACACAAATACAAATACGCTGCACAATTTCTCTTGCTGTAACTATATAATCGGAGAAACATGTTTGCTACTGATTTAATGTAATCAGTGTTGTGAGGGGAACATTCTGAGCCCATTGTGAATGGCTCTATTCTGAAGGGATTTACACCCCATGTAAATCTGATTTAAATGGGAGAGTGGTGGAATGTGGCTTTCCTATTTAACCTATGCAAAAATCTATATTCTCCCACCTAGGTTTCTGACTGTGGGATGGGATACTCAGCTGGTGCGTGGTGGGGGAGAAGAAGAACACAAGTCCAATAAGGACAGAGAAAGTAGGCAAGGGACTATCTCAGACAGGCAAGTTATACATTTTGATTCAATATTCTGATATTCTTATCAAGGCTTTCCAGAATGTGACACTGACTCAAACTGCAAACAATAAGGAGAAAACAGCAAACATGTATCAATGTCTTCAGTGTTCTGCAATGATTTCTCCTTTTTTAAAGGACCAATGTTACAGCAGAAATACAAATCTAGAAGAAAAACAGTGAGCCATTTTAACATGTAAAAGAAAATGTATTTTTTAAAAAATTATTTTAGTAGTTTAAAGATATCCCTCTGTTTAAATTTATTGAACTATAGCCAGATTTATTCAATTAAGATAATACACTCTAAGGTTAACTACCATTTGCTGTTCACTTAGGCAAGCTATTGTACAGTTATGTAAATTTCATGAACAGAGACATGACTTGAGTGTCTTAATTACAAGCAAAAAGTGTCATTTAAATATGAATAAGTGAATAGTTGCCTGTATTTCCTGTTCACATTCTGCTGTCATCTTTAAGACCAAGAGCTAACTCGCTGTCTGTATTGTGCTTTCAGTTTTTCCTTCTGCCTCTAAAAGAAAAAAAAACCCAACACAACAAAACAAAGCCTGTCATACAAATGCATGTAAAGCAGCTGATGCAGGAGTGTCCTACTCTTACAGTTTTTAATAGCACAGGGAATTTTAATTTACCCAGATCACAATGAATAGCAGTAAATATGCAGAATTTTTCTGTGCATTTTTCTGCATTTCAGTATGATATCTATATTTAAATTGTACCAGCTATAATTTCTGTGTAAGATCCTTTGCTAGTAACTTTCTGACAAAGTCTGCTAAGGGCTTATTTTGTGTACTTCTATTTTCAGTGCTAAGAGCTATTATGAATTCCTCTCATTTGTCTATACATAGTTGCTTTCAAAATAGTCTGTTTCTTCATTAATTTATAGTCAGTGTAAATTAAACTTTATGTAACAAAGTTTGGTAGCAATATTTCTTCGTCATCTTTAGGACCAAATTCCATGTGTTTGTATCGTGTTGATAGTTTGGGATTTTCTTCCCCATTGTTTTGAATTGTTTGTCTCTCCAAAAATGACCGAGAGCAAAATCTGTTGTTAATCACATATCAACGAGGGAGGGATGATTAGTTAATAAAAAGCATGCCTTGTTTCTGTGGCCCAAATGTCTAACTGGTTCTCAGTGCCTACAGAGTCTCTTGAAAGACTGTTCCCATCCTTCAGTGATGGAGCTGCAGCTCTCCCCGAGGAACGAGAAGTTCACTATTCACTCTGTGCTTGCATCACCCTTTCCAACATGTTCCCACTGATACATTAAAGGAATTAATTGCTCATAATGATCTCACCATCTGTTAACAGAGGTTCATACCTACAGGCTGGTGGCATGTGGTGGTCCTATTCAGAAATCAATAGGCAATGCTGGGGGAATGCTTTCCCACATTGCCTTCCATTGCACTCTGAAAAGGGGAGGAGAGCTCAGTGTTGGCCATCTGCTCCTTGTCTTTCTGTGTGTGAGACCTTGATGCAGTCCAGCCTGGCTCTGATCTGACTCCAGTCTGATTGGAATGTGGCTGATCTGAGAGCCTCTCAAAGCTGTGAAAGTGAGTCAAAAGGAGATCCCCATTGTCCGGCAGGGCTGAAAGAAAATGATCACTTTAAAATTCATAACTCCCAGGTGCCCGCCATCCATTCATGGGAAAAACTCTCTGAACTTCTCTTCATTAAAAAGAGAGGGAGTCCAGCTAAAAAGAGAGAAAAGGAAGTAGTTTGTGGGAAATGTGCAAGGGATTTCAGGCTAAACAAATGAGGAATTTGGAATTTTTACTTGTATTAAAGGAACCGTGTAAGGAAAGGGAAGCATTTGTAAAAGCAGGGCCTCTGCATCAGGGGCCCTTCCCTGAGGTCCTTTAGCAAAATAAGAAGGCTTTCTTTTTTTTCCCCTCAGGAGTTTTTCCCTCCCTTTTCCTCTTTCTTACCTGTGTGAATGAGGGTAGGAATAGTACGTGAATTAGTCTATCCCTGCTTTGTGATAAGTTAGAATACATTCAGTCTGCCCTCCTCTCACTCCCCTGCATGTATTTTATTGTTTAGGCTGCCTATGAAGCTGACCTGATAATAAATGTAAACTGAAGCTGAGTATCCTCATGGAGAATTAGACTTTTGAGGGGGTGGAAGGGCTGTTCTCTCGGCTTGCTGCTTAAACTCTTCCCTGCCCCTATGTTTAGTAATCTGAGGATTTGCCATATCACAGGAGGGATTTTGGTTTTCTTCCCCTCCCCCACTTTCTCCATCTTTTACCACCTCTGAATGTGAAGTCGTGCCAAATCCTTCCTCAAGTCTGTTATTTGTGCTTCCCAATTCTAGGCTTTTTCACAGGCCCTCACAGCATCTTGAGTAGATTTATGCTTGTTCCTACAATGTGAAATGTATTTTTCTTCTGATACTGTTTATGTGGCCAGAGGTGAGGAGGACCACAGGGACCACGTAGTAGATTTTAAGGCAAGAATGGACTGTTTTGACCACTCTTCATCCACCTGCCTCTGCAACACAGGCTATTAAATCACTCCTGGTAATTCCAGTTCAGAGCCTGTAACTGTACGTTAACTACCGAGTATCTCTTGGAAACATCCAATTACAATGCAGTGTTTTTCAGGGAATCTGTGCACTGGTAAACTGCATAGATACTCATCTGTGATCTGATCCTGGTCTAGGATACCTATTTCAAGTCTTATCCTGCCCCTTGTGACTACTGGGGTTAGGCATATTTGATGCCTGATGGCACAAACTAAGCCCCATGGCATGTCTGGTGTGTGTGTTTGCTGTCAGGATGCACTCACTTATCTCCCACCAAAAGTGTTTTTGTAGTTTTTGACGTGACAGCTGCCTCTCCCATTCCAGGACTCTTTTACCTTATGATGCACCCGTGTCTTTAGTTTTCCCCTTGTGCCATTTGGTAAGGAGAGGAGGGGTGTGCAGTGTCTTTTTTGCTTCAATTGAAAGTGGTTTTGAGCCTTCCCACTGGGATGTTGTTCTGTCCACCCCAACCTTCCTTTTAGATATCTGAGCTGGAGCCAGCTGCCTCTGATCACTCTTCCTTTTTTGTTTATTCAAGAGTGTGGGAGGATTGGTAAGCATTGTTCAGGCTCTCTTCCCCAGAAATTGCAGAGGAAGCAGGCAGCCACCATCAAACATCTGAGAAGCAATGTCCCAGCAGATAAGAAAGTTTGTCTTTTAATTTCATGATAACATGATGCATCTCTGTTCTCTACTTCTAATCTTTGTTCCAGCTCTACCTTAGTGTCATCACCAGTTTCAATTACATGATATCTCTTGTCTCTGTATCTTTGGTGTCGTTGAGTGTAAATTAATCAGGTGAAGCACTCCTCTTACCATAACTAGAGTAAGCATTTGCATAACAACTTCTGGAAACAACTGAGCAGCACCTGACCCTGACTTGCCTTGTGGTGTTGGGAGGTTATATTTCAATTCACACTTAACAGTCCACTTTAAAGCAAAACCAAACCCCAAACCTCAATGCAGGCAATAGGAGTACAAACCCCAAAAGTAAAGGATTTACAGACTTCAAGCAGACCTATGATTGATGGAATAGCAATGCGCAGTCACAGCTAAAGGTCACTTAATGAAGAAAGGTCCACATGCTGTTGGTTCTGGTAACTTAAGTTTCAGCTTATGTGTTTGTTTATTTTTTTTATTATTCAGTGCATCAGTAATATATTAGAGGAGGCTTTTGAGTGAGGTAGATTTTCTTTGAGTCATATGATCCTGTCATTAACTATTTTTTCATAGTAAATACTGCATGTAAGAGGCAGAATATTCCTATGATTGTGACATAAAATTTGAGAAGTAAACGTGCCATACCAGTATTTTAACATAAAATCTTATATGTGGAGTTTTCAGATACTCTTCAAGGAGAAGACATGGGAATAACTTCCAGGAATGTCACTCACAGGATCTGAGACACCTACCACTTTGAGAAAATGGCGTGTGGTGATGTTTTATTTTCAGTAAACACTGCACAGGTTGCCTTGGAGAATCTGCTTGCTGTCTTCTCTACAGTGCTGGTAAGGGGCTTCTCTCTCTCTCTCTTGTTTATAGAACCTATACAAGGCACTCAGGCATGGTTCTCAAGTGTAGAAAGACACATAAGGATAAGCACTTACAGGGATTTTTCAAGGACACTGAAGTGGTTTAAGTGTTGTTGAATTCCCTTTGACTTCAGACTCCAGCTTGTAAAGCCAGCATGGCTGCTATCTGCAACTTTAGTTCTCCACCTCACTGCTCTGAATATCTGGACCTTTTTTCTCAAATTCCTTCAGCTAGGTAGGATGGGAGGAACACAAGACTGTAGAACAGTCTGTGCTCAGGATACTGGCTTAAGATACATGACACGTGTCCTGTTTGGTGCCTCCCATAGCCCCAGGGAAGAGACCAAGCCTGCCACTTCTATTCCCTTTTTGTGGTATGTTGCCTGTCACTAGTATAAGCTGTAACAGCTCCAACAAGAGCACTCGAAAGGGGAGATAACCTGGAGGTTAGGTCTTCTCGTTGCTGTGAAACAGCTAGACTGAGGACTTGAATTTGGATATCTACCCCAAGTGTGTTTCCTAATCACTAGGTGTTCATGAGGTTGGGGTGGGAAGGAAGATCATTGACTGGGAATGGCATCTGGACATGTGATACTTTCCAAGTGACTCTGCATTTTCTTGAGTGAAAAATGGGAGTTTAGTAGGAAGATTTCACACCAGCTCTGTTGCAAATCAGTTCACAGTAAAACTCTGTGTACGTAACATGCAACTTTAGGTGTGAACAGCAGTTGTGCTTGAGTTCCTTTCCATTCTTCTCTTCTTCCTTAGCTATCCACTTTGAATAGCAGAGAGGGGGCAAATGATAAAAATGGGCTGCTCACCATTTCTTATTTCACAGGTTGTTAACATATTCAAAACAAATTTATTTCAGAGCATACAAAAGCTTTAAATCTCTGCTATGTTCAGAGCTGCTGGTTCTCATTCTATTTTGATTTTTATGATGTATCTGAGATCAACTGCAACCTTTCCTCTCTTTCCCCTGCTCTTAATGTGTCAGCACTCAGGTGACAGAGCCCAAACTTTCTGCATTAAAATAAAAAAGAATATTTAAAATGTTAACATTGTATTACATATGGTAAAACTTGTAGAGATTCAAATGTGTTATTAATTTTAAAATCTTGGAATTCTTTGCATTATACATTCCAAGGGATTTTGATGTCTGAGGGTGGGTTTTGCGCATGTTCTTAATTTTGAATGTATAGAGCAAGTGACCAGTATTGCCTTAATCAGAAATACTGAACTTCATTGGCAGGTGGCAGTAACTTTGTGAAAAGACTGAGGTGTTTGTGATGACTTCAGGATCATAACAGATTGTTAGATTAGTTCCAAGACAGAATTATTATTTGGGAAAAGAGAGAGGCATTAGGGTGAATTGTTGTGCAAGATAATTCTTACAGTAATTAAACAAGGTTGTGAAATGTTTGGGATTTTTTTGCTCAAACCAAATCTACGATGGGATGACTTTATAAACGTGTGTATAATATTGTTGTGGAGGTGAAGTATAAAACATGTGCATATGTAAATAAAATGTGTAATTTTGCTTCTATATAGATTTATTTCAGTCATGTTCTTAAGGAAATAAAATGTTGTTTTGAAGCTATTTTCTTCATGTTAAAAAAACAACTTGTCTGGTTTTGCTTGCAGTTGAGGAAATTTTTTTCTCTAGTCTACCATCTGTATTGAATCTGCCTAAATTCTTCTTGAAAGGTCAAAGATTTAGTATGATTTTTGACAAATGAAAACAGGATTACAAAATCACATCCCTCATGACCTCTACTGGAAATGAAGGTGTTGACTGTATTAATACATTAGAGGATTTGTGACCTTTATCAGACCTCAAAGTTACCTTGGCATTTTGGAGAACTTGGTGTCTCAGTTCCTCATTTGTAAAACCAGGTTAATATCTTCAACTTGGATGCTCTCTGAGCACTTTAGAGTGGTGGTTGTTTCCTGCTGCTCCTGGATAGTTCTGGGATAAGGGTGGTATCTTTTGGTTTAATAGGTCTTGGGGAAGTTTTGTTCCAGAGGCAACCTGAAGTCATGCACTGTTGTTGATCCTCTTATTTTTGGGAAAAATGCAATGAAATGAATAATTCCAGATGGCAAAAATATAGAAGATTTGAGATCCCTCAATAGGGATTTGTATGTGGGCTTTATGGGTGGGCTGGCTGTGGCTTACTATAATTCAAGGTATTTAATTTTTGTTTGATGTCCATATTTATATGTAGCTTGTATTGTGATAGTTCTAGATGTTATTCAAATACATAAGCAGATTTATGGCCTCTTTATGCCACAGGAGGCTCTGGTCCCACTGAGTGATACCTTTCAGGTTGTGCTCCTGGCTGAGCAGCAGAGCATGTGGGACAGTCACTTTTGCTGGACTGACTGCTGCTGCTCAACTCCTGTGGACATCCAAGAAATGCCAAAAGCTACTTTTTCAACAATTCACTGTTACTCAACAGTTTGATGTAGTGCAGTGTAGAAAGCAATTTGTGCCAAGTGTGAAGGTGAAATAACTTCTCTTCACATTCCTGAGTACTGATAAAGTATCTGAACCCCAGGATTCCAGTCTTGCTGTTTTGTCAGGCTATGGCCAGCTCATGTGTAAATATGGAGAGAGTTGCAAATAGAAGATCAAAGGTTTTGGAGTGTTTGGGGGACAGTCATTCTCCAGCCTTTGTTCTCCAAAAGGAAAGGTAATGGGAGTTCTGTAAACTTAGCACCAGCAGGTTTTGATTGTAAATGGTGCAGGAACGACCTCTTTCTGTGAAGGCTTAGCATTAAATAGAGCATATGGTTGTCCAGCTGGGGCACTCTGCACTGCATCAAGTGCCAGTAGATCCTGTTACTTGTTCTCAGATATGATACTAATATTAAGAGGTAACCAGTGTAAAGCGGGAATATATAAAAATGCTCATGAAGTGTTTAGAAAGGGATGAAATAGACTTTCTGCAGCTTATTTGATTGAATAGGTTAAAGAAGTGAAGTAGTTTTGTAGGGGGAAAGACACTGCATGCTGAATGAAGGGGCAGTTTGGAAGGAAGTGAGAAAATAATGATGGAAGCAGTGGACAAGATGGGTGTAGCTGGTAGGACACAGCTAAAATGTGAGAGTAGGTATGTTCCAGTTGCATTAAATACCAAAGATGCCTTACAGGGAAGAATTAAGGCTGAGTTTGCAAGGGAAAACTTTAAGCTGCTTTTTTGAGAGGATGAGAATTGGGATTAAATGCCTGGGAGGTGCTGTCTCCTCATTGCCTGCAGATTGTTCCTCCTTTGGGCTAATCTGGTATGATTCACTGCCTGGTTGGGGATGAGTGAAGGCAAAGGAAAGTAAAAGTATGCTTATACTATAAACTTCCAGATATGCTTCCTTGTGTAGGTCGTTTTCTGGTGTGTTACATTAGTGTGACAGTATTCAGTGATTTTGAGGATATAAAGACTGAGAGAAAGTGATTCTACATCTTTTTATTGCAAAACTAACAAAGCCTTGTAGTAAAGCCAGGCAGCAACATTACTTCTCATCTCGGTAGAAGAGACTCAGCAAATCAGGCAGGTGAGCACACTATAGTCTGTGAGCAAAACGATGAGAAATTAGTCTATAATAATTCCTTACTTTCTAAATGAGCGAGATCTTTCATTATGAGTTGTAATACTGAAAGAAAAACAATTGGCTTGATGTTTCTGGGGGAGAGAGAGCCCCTGCTTCAGCCTGTCATAATAAATGCTTTCTTATTTCTAGTATGATAGTGTAACAATCATAAGAGTGAGGATTGTAACATTCTTTCTTGAATGCACACTCTTTTTTTTAGAAATCCAAGATTAATTTTATCTTTTAGTGGTACTCCCCTTATTTCTTGCATATGGACTTTCTTAAATGTTCTAAAGATACTAAAAAATTTCCACACCATAATCCACTTGTTTGTACTACATGTTTGTGTAAGTAATATGGTGTAGAAATAAAAAAAAAACAAAAACAAATCCAATATCCAGCCAAAACCCTCACTTATTTTAATTTTGGAGGCTTTTCAGAACTGCTTTTTGAAGATAAGTGAGAAACTGAAGCTTCAATGTTACATTTAAGACACTAGGGATAGTATTTAGTCAAACTTAGTTCAGAATCTCCTTCTGATTATAAAGCCTTAATGATGACAGCAAGAGCCAGCTAGGTCTGCAGCAAAAAGAGCAGGGTCTTACCTTTTGACTGTACCTCCACCATAGGGAAGAGCTGATGTCTGTGGCATATTCTGCTGGGGACTGGGATTCAGTACCCCTGGGTCATTGTGGTCTGGTAGGAGGAACAAATGCCTAAGTAACAGAATGTCCTCCTACTAGCTTCCTTTCTAATGATCTCTATTACTCTGTGTGTCTACGTGTGTGCTAATTAACTGGTGAGACTAAAATGCATTGGAATTCCCGAGTCTGCCCTGTAAAACATAGCTTATAAATGGGTTCACTTTGGAAGGAGATCTGAGAGGGTGACAAAACAAGTTAATTGCTAGTTGCCAAAAGTATTTGTTTTCAGTCTAACTTAGGGATAGGTTTTTCTTTAGTGATTTGAAATTTCCTTACTTCATATGTATCGCTTCTTCAAATTAATAAACATCACACCTCTCCCCACAAATACTCAGAGGTAGAGCTTGATCATCCAGCCTTATTGTTCTCTTTGTTCAAGAAAATATATTTGAAAAATATTTCTTCAATAAACATTATTTGCCTTTTAAAAAATTCAGATATAACTGTTAGTTCTATATTTACTTACGTGTGCTTAGTGCTGTGTTTCTCTGCTGAGCAGTAACTAATTTACCATGAAAATCTTTTAGCATAAAGATTTGTTTTCAATAGGCTTTTTTGGAGTCATCGTTCCTCCTTTATCTTCTACATAGAAGGTGAGGAACTATTAAGGAACCTGGTTCAAATATGTGTTTTTAATTTAAATGCAGTCTGGAATTGCTTGCATTTTCAAAGACAACAAGGAAATAATCATCAATGCCTTAGCTGGGATGTGAGTTAACATTTGCTCCAGCCATAGATTTTTTTATTTTTTTTTTTCAATTAGCACTCCCTTAGAAAATCTGTTTCCCCAGCTTTTGTCAATGTGCTGTAGGAGAAGAAGAGCAAATAGATTGGAAATGCTCTGGGAAAATGTAACAGGTGTTACAGCTCAGCTGGGTATGAGCTTTATGAAAAAGACCCTCTCAGACTTTACCCATAGAATTCCCTTTCCTAGCCAGAGCTTCAAGTAGGAAGAAACTAATGACTTCATTACCATCTCAATTCTGGGAAATGCTTGGTCCAGACCTGAATCATGAAAGGAAAGGTATAGCACTCTGTGTGACCTTACAAGATCAAAATGTTATTTAGAGCAATTCCATTAGTCAAGGCTATAAACCTGAAAGAACACACCCTTTTGCGTTGGCTTTTAGGCCATAAAATGTGTGTGTATGTCATAAGGAGGGGGGCGAGGAGGTGGAGCCTGGGGGAAGGAGGAGGTGAGGGTAGGAAAAAAACATATTCTGCACTCATTGTGCAGCACAATTTCCTATGTTTGCTTTGAAAAACCTCCACTTCCAGCACTTCTTCCCTTCACCCCGCGTTGTGACACGTTCAACGGCTCTTGTCATTCTCACTCTTCTACAGGTTTCTAATTGGGGATGATACTGAAGCCAAGAATGTCAAAATTTCAGGCCATTCAAAAAGAAATGTATTTCTTTAATGCTGTAGTAATTAAAAGCAACTCTTATTTATTTATTGCATCTTTTGCTAGCTTAAGAAAAGGGAACAGCATGACATACAGAAGACTGACTTTGGGTTATTTTCCTTTTCTCCATTGCTGCTTTTGCAGCTATAAGGAAAAGAAACCTTGCTTGGTGAAACTATATTTTTGCTAGCTGTCTGGAATTTTCTTACATAATAATAATGCTGGATTTGAAACCCTGGTTCAACAATCTTTCAGTAGTAGAACAGGATGTTCACCTTTTTGGTAATTTTATTGGGCTTTGTCAACAATGAAAAACTAAATGTGTTTTTCCACACAAGCTGCCATGAAGACTTTTCTCTTCCTGCACAAACATACCTTCACAAGATAACACAAAGAAGTGTGTTATACCTGCTTTAGGGAAA
>NW_009951951.1:560256-563968 GCF_000747805.2 Chaetura pelagica | reverse complement strand
GGGAAAGATTTGGCAAGAGGGAATGGAGACATGGTACAGTATGTTCTACAAGTTTTGAAACCTCTGTGATGTATCGGTGTTTGCACTACTCCAATCTCATGCCCAGAGGGAAATTATGTATGTCTTGTACACTAAGACAGTAATGTGAGTCAGTTAGACTGGTACTTAGGGGTATGTGAACCATGCTTGTTTTAGTCAACATGTGTCTCTGTTGGCATTTCTTGAAAGTGAAGTCATTTAAAGGCAAGACTTATCCATGTGGTGCAGGACAGTTCACTGGTGGTCTCGTAGTTTAACTTCATCCAGATGTCTCTCTTTGAGGTTGTGCAGTGGTTACTAATGCATTCTGGCCTCTTCCCCAAAGAGGACCTTGTAGCAATCCATTTCTACAGTGAAAATTTCATGACACATGACCACAGTTATGTTGTTTTAATTTTCCTTTTTTGAACACATAAAATTGAAGATTAAAAGCTGGAACTTGAGATTTGCTTTTGAGAGGAAGTCTCACTGAATTTTTTCATTAATACACATTAGGATTTCCTTTCTTTGTTGCTGCCCTGTGACACTGGTTGCTCATTTTCATCCAGTGATCACCTGGTTTACCTAGGCTCCCTTTCTTGTCCTTTGCTAGTGATAAACTCACAGCCTCAAGAATGGCATTAACCCTTAAATGTATGACCTTGCATTTCATACTATTGAGTTTCACTTCTATTTGATACCTTTAATCATCAGCAGATCCCATTTGGTCCACCTCAGTGATCAGACGAGGAAATGCAACAGGCACTTCTTATTTTTTGTAGCCTTGAGTTGATGCCTTAGGCCACAGTCCCTAGGTAGATAACTTGGCAAACACTGTGCACTTGGTGTTGGCAGTTCTGATACAAGATAGTGGAGTTTTGAGCCCAAGCCTTCTACAGCAGGTCCAAGCAGAGCTGTGTTTATGTAGGTGAGGTTAACCTGGGTATAGGAAAGGTATAATTCATTTGGCAGTGTTGTTTTCTAAGCTATTACCTGCTGTGACACTGCATTTTGATACTCAGCTATAGTCTTAGTGTGTATGTCTTCTTAATTTGGCTTTGTTTACAAGCTCCTCTCATTCTGTAAGTAGAATTCTGTGTTTTATCTCTTGGGTTACTCTGGTGGGTGGCAGGCTGTTGTGTTGAGTTCTAAGAGAAGGATGAGAAGGCGAACAAACTAACATCTATCCTCTCTCTGAAACATGCTGATGTGACAGCTTCTTGGACTGAAAATATACGCTTCTGCTAGAAGTCTTCTGACAGGAAGAGCAAGCAGTTTTATTATTTAAAACCAGCCCAAAACAAAACCCTCTCTGAATATTGATCTATGATGTTAATTCGCTTTATGAGGAAAGTAGGTGGCTTATTGTGCACAAATGCTGAAGGGACTGCATGCTGCTGTTTACAACCCAGAACAAAATTATCTTGCTTAGCTTAGCCTCTAAAACCCACAAGTACCCTTAGAAAAATCCACACTGCAAAGATTTGCTGTTTAGAGCACTTCTGAAACAAAACAGTCAAGGTGGAAGAGAATTAGAAAATTGCCAAGTACCCATTAAGAAGAGAATACTGGTAGAGCCTTAATTATAGAACATCTATTGGCACCTCTGTGCTAGTTTGTACTTCACAGTGCCCTTTATCTGGGCACCTGGGAGGACTATTCTAACAGGAATTACTTAACCCTCTTATTGCCTCTCCATGACAGAACTGTTCTTCAGGTGGTTCAAGCCCAGATAGTCTCACCCAGGCATTTTCCAGTGAATCAGGTTTATACACCTAAATAAAAATGTGCTCCTCTGGAGCTTTGTCATTGTTGTATGTTTTGTATGCATCCATATTGTGCATTTTTGTTGTATTGAGTCCATTTTGCAGCTGATGTGCCTTACAGCTGAAGATGAAATTTCATTTTTTTGTGGTGTTGGTGTGAGTTTTGCCAGGAGGATTGTTGGTCTGATATGAGCAGAAGAGAAGGCTGGCATCAATACTTTTTCTGGATGCATAATAGCTGAGGGTGATTTGAAAAAAAACAACAACAAACTTAATTGTTCTGACCTGTAATCTAGAAAGTGAATTACTTTGTGAGAACCTTATCTAAATTGCATCTTCTAATTAAACAGCCTAATAGAACATCTCAGATGTGATTGGGATGTTCACTGTCCTGTCTTTATATGTATAACCTATTTCTGAGAGTAGTTCAAGACTCCTTTATGAAGTCCACTCCCTGACCTATGTGCAGTGCTTACAGACTGTGTGCAGACCTGTCCTTGCAAGGCATGGTGAGCTGGAACTGGCCTGTGACTGCTCAGTGACCAGTGCTCTTTGTACAGAAGTAACCAACAAGACAGGCTGGTGGGTAATTGCCATCCTTGGTTTGGTTATGTCTGTTGGAAGAACTTTTCTGATGTGGATAAACACGCTGCAGCTCACACATTCTTCATTATGTGGTTTCTCAAATTAGGTGAAAGCACTGTTCTCTTGTTCTAGGTGTTGCTTGTTAGAAGTACTGGTGTAGCATGTCGCAGACCATTCAGCTGCTTCAGAGGTCTAGAACATCTGCATAAAGGGCTAGACTTGGTGCTTTAAAGGATCTCTTTAGCATTCCAGTATTGGACTGGAGTCAGGACTTGCCCAATAGCTTCTTTTTCACTTAAGAAAAGATGGCAACAGCCTTTTCTTTAGCAGTATACTGTCAAGTGTGTTTTAAAAAAATAGAAAAAGTAGCACTCCTGGACAGGAGAGTCTAGGTATTGACAAGCTTTTTTTTTCTAATCAGGAGAAATTTATGTATCTGTGGTGCAGGATCATTAAAGGAGCCATTTTCCCTTCACCTGGTGGTGCGTGCAGTTTGTATTTCCTGACACCAGAAGTTAATTGTATCTAATAAGCAACTTCCTATTGCATTAGCAAATTTCCATCTGGTTGGAAAGGTACCTGATTCTATTACTATATTTGTCTTCACGGCTATGATGCAAAACATAATTTGCTTATAGCTTCGTAAATATGACTAATGCAATGATATGTACATCATATTACCCACAAAAAGGTTTTGCTTTGTGCAGGGTACTTCTGAATTTATGAATGAACAGAGAATGTGAACAGAGAAGGGAAATAGCTGCTGCTTCTGTAAGCATGGTGATATCCTAAAACTTTACAGAGACTTGAGAAGAAAAATAAGAAGAAAGGGTAGAAAGAGGAAATAAAATGACTGTTTGAAAATGTCAATGCTTTTTGTGTTTCTGTGTGAGGGAGAGAGGCTGTACCTGTGTTTTAAATGTGAACAGGATGTTGGAGAAGTGTCTGCCCTTTGGAAAACAAGAATTCATGGGATAATAGGATGTTTTCCTGAAATCTTACTCTGGTACAGCTTGGCAACACAGTCTAAAAAGTAGAAACCTGTAAGTTACTTGATTTTAAGCTTTAGAGAAGGAGCTATTGAGTGAAATGTTAATAAGAATAGGATTTTATCACCTGAGTTACCAGTCTTCCAGAAGCCTCAGCAATTAAGTGATCTTTGTGAATTCTATTACTAATGGGACACTGTAGTGTTACTCTATGTCCATGTTAGAGGAGGTCGAAGGAGATGTGGATGGCTTTACTGGTTTGTCTATTTTCACATAAGAGGCTACAGCAGACAGAGATACTAAGCAAGGAGTTCAAAGCTGGCTGCCTGAGACACGTAGAAAAATTCCCGCTCC
>NW_009951951.1:539173-560119 GCF_000747805.2 Chaetura pelagica | reverse complement strand
AAAGAATATCCAGAAGTCAGGAGAAAGGGGGTGAAGTGCCTTGCCCAAAGGAAAATCAGTAACAGAGTTTGGGGTTCTATTTTTTTAAAGAAAAAAGCAAGAAATCCAAGGAAACAAAAAAAGGAAATGGGATACTTGTATGGGCATCTGTACTTAGTCTTCTGGTGGTAAACACATTGATAGCACAGGGTACTGCAGTATAGTTGTCTGGCAGTAAGAGTGTGGGAAGGGTAGGAGGCCTTCCTTGGGAAGCCCATCCCACTGCCTCCTCCTTTCAGCTCTTCCTGTACCTTACTTTGCTGTCACTGCAGTGCTGCAGGTTACCCAATACTGACAGCAATGGGGGACCACTCTGTGTGACTCGAGCATATTGATTTCCAAATGGCATCTCCCAGTTTGGTACATCCAGGAGACATGTGTCTCTTGCCACCTTACCTACAGTTTTAAATGGCACTCAGGTAGCACCATATTACAAAGTAGCTGTCATATCTGTTATGCTGATTTCCCACCTTTCTATTCCAAAGGGGTACATGGGTGTTTTAAAATGTGATATGCAGGAAACCAAGCACACTAAGTTACATGAAATCTTGTTGGCTCTTGCTAGCAACATATAATGTGGGGTTAGCTTGTGGCTCACCCAGTGTGTGGAAAGACTACAGAAATGCTGGTAAATTATTTGTGTTTTGCCACCACAAATTAGTGCATTGATGAGGCATTCTGCAAAAACAATGTTTGCCTTCCTGGAGATGTGCAAGTATATTTACCAGTGAGCACTAATGAAGTGTGCTTGTGAAGGAAATGAAGCCTTCAGTGTGTGTAATCACATCCCCTTCCTTCTATGATAGCTGCCAAGAGCTTGATCTAACAAGAGTTGGTCACATGTAACACAGCAGTAGGGATTTTGTCTGTTATCTCCCACTTGCTCTGTATATTAAGACCTCTAGGAGCCTTCTCTAAAGATATGATGGGTATCAGGCTTAAATTCAGAAGTGCATTCTTGTTGTTTTCAGAAATCTTTGAATTGAAAGATACTAAGTCCTATTGTATGTGTAATGCTACACTGAGCATCTGGCATCAAGCATGTCTAACAGTTTTGCCTGGAAGCTCTAAATACATTCCAAAGTCTGTTCTTAACTTCAGTCTTAATTAGGATCTATGCAAGACTATGATACTCTGGTTGGTTAATACTGGTACTGCAAAAGTCACTCATCCTCTCTGGAAATGGAATGTCTCTCTTAGGTGTCAATATGAAGAGCCTGGAGCCTAACTTAAGGCTGCAACATTTGAGAGTTTTGACTAGAGTTTCCTTGTTTCATCAGATGTTTCACAGAATAGCCTGGCTCTACGAATTAATGAAATCCTGTAAGGTGTCAGGTTGCAACTGTACAACACACTGAGAAAGAAAACAAAGCTACATGGGAAAGCACATGACACTAGATTTCAGAATTTGTCCAAATAGCTGCATGTGTTGGCTGCATAACTGATGATCTGGAAAGAAATCGGTCCCAGAAATGGGGTAATGCTTTGTTGTCTCTTTGTTAGCAAATAGGTATTATATCAAAGGTAAAGCCATACAGTAAAAATCAATGCTCTCTATGAAAGGACTATGAAGACAGTATTTCTTTCCTGATGAAGATAGTTGGTTTGGTTTTTGTTGTGGGTTTGGTTTCTGTTCCTTTGTTGTTGGTTGTTTGGGTTTTTTTTTTGTTTGTTTGTTTTGTGGGGATTTTTTTGCACTGAGGGAGAGGATCCTTCTCTTTCTATTGGGACAATGAGGGTGAGACAGTTTTGAAAATCAGACAACTTTAAGCCTGTTGCAGATTCAGGTTTCAACCATACACACCCCTATGCATTCAGCATCAGTGTTTAAGTGTGGTTTTGATCAACTATCTTGTAAAAATTTATTTTTGTGTGTGTGTTAAACTGCCACTAATTATATCTTTTGGGCTAAAACCAGTCAAACTGTGCATCTGTTATGCTTTGTGAGCAGCTGGCTAGTGTATCTGGGGAAAAAAAAGAACCAGCTATCCCTGGATGTGGAGAGAAGTGGAGGATTGAATAGTTAACTGCCTGAAGAACAGCTCAGTGCCACTAGGGAGGCTGGTCTCTGGCCAAAGCTGTACTGTGGTGGGTCGAGCATGGTGGGCACGAAGAGAACAGTATAAAGTGACTGTGATGCTGACTGCCAGAGCTACTGTGGAAGCATCTGGTTTTGGAGCCTGTGGCCTTGCTTTTTTGGCCAGCAACCATAGCTTCTGTATACATGTAGCCATGGGTTCATTACAGTACATCCAAGGGAAGAGCACTCTGCTGTATTTGGTGCAGGAGGATAAAGAATTGCCATTTTTCCTGGAACTGAACACCAACAAATACAGCAAAGGCTTTATTAATGATCAGGTGGGCAGTGAACTGCCAGCACTTCAATCTAGAACTGGCAAGAACCATCAGAAACAGAGTTAGAAAGAAATGGGAATTAAGAACAAATGGTGAGAAGAGAGTTATTAGCTTCCTGCTCCTTGGGCTTGTGATTGTCTTAATAGCTTGAGAACCAAAACCTCAATAATTTGGCTGATAAATTTTGAATTAATTTTAACTGGGTTCTAGGCTGGTGTGAGCAATGGATACTTGTTAGCTTTTTTAGAGGTATTGCCAGAATTTGTGTCAGTCTGACAGAAAGAAACTCTTTGCATAGAAACAAAAGTTCATGTCATCCCCATAAATTTTGAAGCTTAGGTATCAGAATTAGGTGTTGGTGTATGCTAGATCTCATCTGCTTTGATATGCTTTTATTGCCTCCCTCCCTCCCCAGCTTCCACCAGCAATAGGTTGGTAAAATATGAATGTGACAGAGTTGACTGTCCCTGCCCTAGCCAAAAAAAAATGGAGGATCAGGTCTGATAGAGAGTACAATTCCAAAAAAAAAAGTATCTTGAGTGCATTTATACTGCTTAGTACAAGCAACATAATTTATATAAATGCAAACCATATTTCTACATTCAGATATTACTGTCAGAATGACATAAATACAGAAAATCAGGGTTTAAATGTAATTTCTTGTAAAATTTGGTGATAGATTCTAATGTATGCAGTAAAAATTATTACAAATGTTATATTTTATCCCACAGTAAAAAAAAGCTTGGAGCTTGTTATGCACCCTCTTCAACATGTCAGAAGGGAAAACATGTGGCAATTAAATCCAATCCAATGTTGTTCATTTTGTTGTTCTATTTACTGAGAGGGAGGCAAGGAAATAGTTTACTTTTTTGTAAACAAAGAGAAGTTTTCCCAAAGCCAAGTGAATCTGTCTAAATTTTTGCTCAAGGTCTATGATTCTTAGTTTCATCACATCTCTCCATCTTCCTCCTGAGCGAAGTTTTATGGGAGATTTCAAGTACACAACCCTGTACTTGTGCAGATGGAGGCAAGACTTGGTCTTACCTGCTTTTCTGTATCTTGTTTGACCTCTCCAATTAGAAGTGAAATGAGTTTAAAACACACCACATACTTTGGCCTTCATGGGATTATTTTCATTTTCTGTACTCTAGCACAAATATCATAAATGCAGGGCTACTGTTTTGGTGACTCTTGATTTCCTCTTGGCCTTAACTCATATTTACTTTTACAAAGATTCCTGCTAGATTTGGGAAATTTCTGTGGACTCTTCCTGGTGGTTAGGTATCTTGCTTGGTATTGTTCAGCTCAGGAATGAAACATTAAAACTACTTTATCCCAGAGTAAAATAGGCAAAGAGTATTTCTTAATTGTCTTCCTTCTAGAAACTGGAATCTTTATCCAAATACAATACTGAATGTTAATATGAAATGGAAATTATCAAGGGAATTCAGTCTACTTCTCATGTTGCATATGACCAAGTGCAGTGAATCTCACTTGCTGGTTCAACCATAAGTTTGCTCCTGATAGTGACAGAAAAAGTAATGAGGAGGTTGATCAATTGCTCTGCAAGGAAGTGGATGGAACATGATTAGAAACCAGTAACACAGCTAATGCACAAACTCTTGTTCTGGCTGGTGTTAATCTGGTAATCTTTGTTCCATTTCCTTCCAGTACCACTAATTATTTTTGTTTGTTTTTATTACAAGAAAGTGTGTTGTGATAACTTCCTTTAGCAGCTCAAAATGTAACACCAAACTCCATGCTGGCATGACTTCAAGAGCAGAGTTGTGCCAGCAGATATTTTGGCCCAGATTATTTTTAAGAAGGTTGTCAGTCTTGTTTTTCTCTATGCTATGCTTGCTGTGGCAATATCAAATATTTATTCTACTGATTACAGCTTTAACTATAAACAGACTCAGTGGAGTGATCTCTTGACCTGTGCAGTGACAGAGACAGCCCCTCTATTTGAAAAGGAGAATGATTCTTCTCGTGGAAACTTTCATTTATACCCTATTACTAGAAATATCAAAACTGTGGGGTTTTCATGCAAGTATTGTCCTTTTTGCTCTTGATGAAATACTTGTTGGAATTCCCCTACCTGGCACTGGTCTCTTTTTTTTGTTGTTGTTTTTTCCTTTGACATAATTATGCTCACTCACCTGTATACATATGCACATATGGATATGCATGTGCATGTACATGCAGTTCACATACTCCTCAGCTTCAGAAGGGTGAAAGAGGAAACATTAACATCCCATTAACTGCAGGGTTCACACCTAGGGTGTCTAAAGGAAATCTGGCTTTGGGCTCCTGAACATGTTGAGAGAAAAACATCATAAACCGTAGGTGCCGAATGCATCGCTCACTAGCTCACGGTATTTGTGTCCCTGTTCTCTCTCCCCTGCCTACAACCTCTTGCATCCCCTTGGAACACAGACTCCCCTCCCCAATAGGAAGTCTCATTCATTCATGTTTTGAAGGAATTTCTTAATTCTCTTTCAGCAAGATTACCGCCATCCGTGCCCCTTTTCCTTCTCTCTGCCTTGGCCAGAGAGAGAAAGAGGAGCAAGGCCTGCCCAGATGGTTGAGGACCAAAAAGAAGGAACATTTTCTCATGCTTTTAAAAAGACCACTTTCTTTCCTGCCTAATATTTAGCTCCTTCAAATGCAAATGGAGAGGTTTCACTCCAAGGTTAGCATAACAATTATGGGAAAGCTTTAAATCTGAAGCATTTGTTTACACGATGAAAGGAGTCCACAGTCCAAAAGCTCTGAGGCCAGGGCTTTTCAGGAGCTATTTTCTGACTAAGCAGTGAACTGCAAGTCAATTTTAGACCACAAAGAAAACCAATTTATATCACTGTGTAAGCTAATTTTGGAGGGAGTTCTACATTATAAACGATGATGTGTTGTTTTTTTTATTTGTGTTTTTTTTTGTTGTGTTTTTTTTTAAGTCACTGCTACCGAAATAAACTCCTGATTTCCCCCACCCCCAACCATTTGCATCTTGCTGTTTAATGAGCCCCCAGATGTCTTGGATGCTAACGACAGTTCCCCAATGCCCTCACAAGAAGGGATATGTAAGATCTGGGGAATCAGTTTCATTAATACCCAGGTGGGTGCTTGTCCAAAAACTTTTACTGATGCTCAGGACTGAATTCTACATGGGCTGAACTCCTGTAAAATATGTATTTTCCTATCTTGGTTTCTGTTTATCTTGCTTCCCTGGTTGCTCACTATCTGAGTGCAAGCTGCTCTTAATTAACTTTTCATTGGTAAAATGCTCTGGATTGACAACTCTTGAGGTATAGTCATTCCATGGAAGCTGTAGAACACTTCTATGGTGAGCAGATTCACATTTCTCCATTGCTATTCTTTTATTATGCCACAGTCCTGAAATAATTTTAATGCTGCATAATTCTGCTTGACAATTGGGTGTTTCTGTTTATTGGTTAGAACCTTCCTCACAAAGCCTCTTCTGTCATTTTTCACATGGAGTTTCAGTAGCATCAAAGGACCTGTAAAATCACTGGATGTTTTACTGAATTTCTGCTTATATAAGGTTGGTATAACAGCAAACTGGTGCTGTTGCTTCTCATCCCAGTCAGATAATGTGCATCAGAGGTAACTTTGGCCAGTGATGTAAGAGTATATTCTTGCCTAGGTGCCCAGGCAAGGTCATCATCTGAAAACCAAACAAGGCATCACTTTTTTAGTTACATTGCCTGCTGTAAACTTCATCTCAGGTTCATTCATGTGAATGGGGAAGGGGCTTGCACTGGTCCCAAGTCTCTGGAGTCTTTAGCCTCTTTGCTCTGGAGGAAGCTTTCTTTGTGGAAAGGCTCAGAAAAGGTTTTGAGAATGAGGTTATTTCCTGAGCAAGGTGGCTGATTTCTCTCACGAGAACTTTTGTAGAAATGCCACAAAATCCTGCAGTGTTACTTTTAGTGCCATAAGCTATATATTGAGAAAGGAAACACTTGTTGGTTTGTTCTCTCTAAGCTTTAAAGGGGGTAGAAAACAGATAACCCTAGAAAGCATAGCTGGAGGGGCCCTCAATAGGCTATCCAGTCCACCTCCCTATCCTCTGGCAAGACATCTGTAGCAATGTCTTCCCTGACAAATACCTGTCTAACCTGTCATCTGAACCCACAAAATATTTTACAGCTGTAGAATCTGGCTCCTGAAGGATCACCTGACTTGTCTGCTCCTGTGGAAACAGACCACAAAAGTCCTTCCCTTGATTATTAACTAGAATTAATGCAACTGAACACATCTTGTATTTGTTGAGTTTGTGAATTGTTTTGAAAACATTTTTGAAACTGCAGCAAGTAGAGCAAGACTGAGCAGTAGAAACAAAGTGAAAGCAACGAGCACAAAGCAGCAACCAGGCTTGAGTGAACCTCAGCAGAACCTCCCATTGAGTGAAACCTGCAAAGTATGGAAATTGTGCCAGGGTGTGAAAACCCTTGTGATTTTTGTGAATCCATTTCTTATGGTTCACTCTCTGTCTGCTCTAGTGTATGTGCTGATTCAGTAAGTGGGTGTGTTGTTTGTCAGGGGAGTGTGTATTTGGCTTCCAATACCACTTACAGCATCTCAGTTTTTCAATCAACCTGTATTTTAGCTTTGGTGATGGCTGACACTTGGTATGAGAATAATAGTTATTGGATTAATAACCATCAGATATTTGTTCAGAAAACTGTCTAATACTGCCTGATTATAATTATCTTGGGTAGCTGTAAGTAGTATTGTCTGTTGTTCATCCTTTGCTGTTGGTTAACTTCTGGATGAATGAACTTAGTTTCTCTTCTGATTCTCATTATCATAAGGTCACATTGGTAGTGGTCAAAGAATGGCTTGACTTTACAGTAGTACAGATCCAGCTCTATAGGTAAAGAACTGTAATCCAACTATATCTCTACTTAGTTATTTTAGCAGTAGAACTGATGTGTAATATCCACGCGTATTGACTCCTTGCAGCAAGGCATGTGTCCAGTAATACTGCATGTTACACTGTTGGATATGTTTTCCTTGTTTTGGTTGATCCTGTACAGCAAAGAATGAGGCCAGCTCAGCTGCTGGCACAAAGTTGATAGCTCTGACATGCATTCCTTGTTCCTTGAACCTAGAAACCCCTGAGGTTTGCTCTGTCCACCGTGTGAGCTGGCCATATGTGAGTGAACTAGAATTTGGAAACAATAAATCTTCACGAATGCAGTGCCATGCTGAAGCTTTTTTTAAGCATTATCTTCAAAGTTATATAAGTCCAATAGGAAAAAATAGGTAAACTTTAAAAAAAACAAACACAGCCTTATGTTATGAAACTAAAAAAATTATTTTATATTATCATTGTATAAGACACTGCATATAACTTGTACTCTCAGAGAATAATTGGATTAACCAAACAATCTCTCATGCAGCTAATCACAGCTAATGGACGTCATAGTGCTTCATTTTTAGAAGAGTTGTTGTCTTTTCCCTCACTTTTCAACCCTTGATGCCTTTATTGGACATAAGCTCCTAATAAAGATGCATAACTCCAGTATGGAAATATTCACTACTTTGGTCCCTGACTGGGGTACGTTTATGATGTAAATGGCAAACCAAGTTCTGTAAGAAGTGTACTAAGGTCTTAAACTCTCTTAAGACTGCTTATGCCACTTGTTGCTGTAGGTAAGATCCTCTTTCCTTTTAATATGTTCAGTAGTTCTTTTCTGGATCTTCTCCATAGTTTGCAGATTTGTAATGACCCTATCACGTTGTAACTTGTGATTGTAGCAATTCCTACTCTGAAAAGTTAGTACATATGCTAGCCTGGTGTAGATCTGGAGACTGTATAAATTATTGGTAAGCTTTATTTTGATCTGCCTAATGCAGGTTTAAAAAAACAAAACCAAAACCCCCACCCTCAAAGCCACAGGTTGCTAGCCCACTGAGCATATTTTAAAGAAATGCTTACAAAAGCAGAGATAGCCTTTGTGTCATTGTAATGCTCAAAGCTTGGTCTTTTAGACCTTTCTTTGTAGCAATTGATAGGTTATACAGCTATTTTTTAACCTTTTAACCTTTTAACCTTCTGGATTGAAGTAAGACTGCTATGAAAGCTCTAGCTATGAAAGTGTCTATAAGGAAGCCCATTTCTACTGCTTTAAGGCAGGCTCTGTATGTTAATTCTCTGCTAATGTAATCAAGAAAGTGCTGGCATTCAGAACTAGCAAGTACCTAGTGCTCACTTCACCCCCCGACCATAATGAATGTAAAATGCTGGTAGTAATAGATTGAAATGAAAAATTCCCTCATCATGGCATCCAAGAGATGTGCAATCACATTTTGAGGCTCAGAGTGCTGCTTGATTGGGGATTAATGTGTGGGTAGATTGACCTCTCCTGCAGGAGTGGTTGTTTTTGTACTAACTGTGTGAAAAACAAATTTCAAATAGATGGCCTGTTGCACTTTCCTTGCAATTCATATTATCACCCCTTTGGTATCTCGGCAGTAATACCTGCTCTGAATTCTTTGGGGTTTTTCCTTCTTTTCATGTCTTGCAGGGAGGAGGGTGAATTTTATTTGCAACAGAAAGATCACCTTCCTTTTGATCTTTTCACTGTTACCATATATGACATCCCTTGACTGACTTGGTTAATTTTAAAATTTATGATTTGTGTTTTTCAAAGCAAAATGAAGCTGTTGCTGTATTTTCTAACTAAGTTATTTCTAACTGAGACATAATGTAATGCTGTATGCATTGTATGCAGAAAACGGCAAACTTGCTACTGTTCAGATCAGATTTGTATCAATTTACCTGTTGCTGACACATCACCTACCTTTAGTTTTTGGTACTGGTTTTATAGACAGAATATTGCTTAGGCTATAACAATAGTATTGCAGACTCTGTACTGTAGCAGTTGCTTAAGAGATAAGAATATGAGCCAAATTCTTATATCATCCTGGTTTATTAAATAATTTGTTTTAAAAACAGATTAATGTGGTCCATCTACTAGCGTGCTTCCTTGGTCTTTATGCTCACTACTAAGTAACCAAACAAAAAAAAAAGGAGCAAGAAACTCAGGCCGATGTTTTGGCTGCATTCATAAATTCCACAGCAGACTTTTGAATTTGCACTCCTAGAATCTTAGGCAAAATATAAATCTGTTCCAGAGATATCAATTGATTACAAATGGATTGGAAAACATATTATTTGTCACTTTACATCTGTCTCTCAGCTTTGTGGATACTAAGTAGGTGATGCTAACTGTTATACCAACTCTGCCATGTTTTACTTCCTTTTCTTTTTTTCATTTGTCTTGTTTTTAGGATCTTAATTTTGGAAAAGTATGTAGGTAAAGAGGTGAACTTGTTATACTTTGAAAACCAGGTGATGTATATTTAAGGTTAGAAGTGGCGATTCTGGTTTTAGAGCTACTTTGTGTGGTGCACAATGATTTTAATGTGCTTAAGAATCTTGGTTGTGAACTGGGAGAGGGAAGTAGAGCTTTTGGTGTCCTACTTGTTTTGCAATAGATAGGTTTTATCAAACTGATCTTTAAAGACGTTTTTGTAACGTAGGGGAGCATTACCCCAAAAACTGCCATTGTAGACAAATCCTGTCTAGGGCCACAAACTGTGGTTTATTTGTAATAGGAGAAATGACAGTCATAATCAGCTATTCCTTTTAAGTATTTTGTGCCAAAATAGCAGGAAATGGCTTCGTACTCCCTAATGGATGAATGAAAATGCTGTAGACTTCTTTGGCACACTGTAGTATTTGTATCACGTTTCCTTCCATACCAGCAAATGCTGTGATATGATGTTAGTCACTGCCTGTCTTGTTAGTGGGTAAGTACTGTTTAGCAGTGTTTAGTTCTTGTCTGTACTGAAGGCTCTCTGAAAGTCCTTTTTTTTTTTTTCTGCCTGTGGCTGTGGTGTGTTAGGTCACATACAGTAATGTTTCACCTTTCTTGGTCTTCAATGTATTCCTGTAATCATCTGGGATTCCTTTAATTATAGGTATTTGATATTTCTTTAAATTTAGGACATCTAGTGTTAAGATGCCTTGAACTAATGACCTGCAATTCCTGTCTGTAGCAGTACTGGTGTAGTCACTAAAAACCATGTTCTGCAGTATCCTATGTCTTCTGGTGCAGTGGGATCAGAAGGTTGCTGGATCTGAAACCCTGGAGTGGAGTAACAGGTTAGTCTTAGTAGGGATAGAGCAAAAAAGTGTCTGAAACACTGTGGTTGTACCAATCCTTCTGCCTGCTCTACTGCTCCACACCGGAGGCAGTTCCCAGACTGGAAATGGAGGAATGGTGGTGCTCACTTTTGAGACTTCTGTGGACTTGCAACTAGAGGTTGAAATGAGTCGTCTGAATCCTATGCCAGATAGAGCCACAGTCTGGTCTGAAAACTGGCTACTATACATTTTTATGCTTCCTATTACCGGGACTACATAGAGCAAATTGCCAAGTGATTATGTCTAACCTGCTCCTGTCAGTATTAAATAGGGTAGTCACCTTGGCTCAGTAGCCTTCGAGGCTGTAAGAGCTGTCTTTTACAATTTTGGTAGGTAAATTTCAGTGCTGTGGTCAAGTTTTGTTTCATGTATTTCCAAACCAAGGCATTTTCACAGAGCTGGGAATAGTGACTACACATAACCCCTCTGCATCCAGTGCAAGTTAGTTATTACTGCAGAAAACATTAATCCAGATTCCACCTTTAAACATGAACAGAAAGGTAACCCAATTCTTCCCAATCCTACTGCTGTTAAGATGACGAGAGCTTAATCAATTTACTCACACAGCAAAATACATTCCATGAGTAGCAGACAAAGTGAATTTCAGTTAGGGAAGATTTGGGTGACAAATGATGTTAAATTTTTTTCAAGGGTATGGGAAACATTAGCACACAGAACAGTGGTGTGACTGATGTTAGTGTGCTTAAAATAAATATATATCAAAGGGTACACATCTGCCACTGGACGATTGAGAGTAACTTTTTATTGCTGTTTTGGCCAAATCTATGGTAACGTGAAATTTGCTATATTTGAGGCATTTGAGATGCCCACTAACAAAATACAGAAATTAGGTGACAAGAATTAATGGTGGTGCAGAAAATATACCTCCTTGAGTCAAATATTGATTTTTATAGAGGTTAATAAAAAGAAAGGAACCAAAACACATAGGCCTTCAGAGTGAATAACCAGCTTGCTGACCAGTGCTTAAGATGATGAATATATAGTGTGAGTGCTTCTGCACTGAGTCCCTTGCTGATGGGTCTTTATGTATGAGATGGGTGACTACTGTCATCTGTACCTCTGTTTACTCAGAGTTGCATTGCTGTCTAAGTTTATCTGTCAGTTTTGTTCTATCTTGCAAAAAATAAGTTATGGGTGAGTGAATCCTTGTGGCAGGTTTTTAATATTCAGTAACAACAAGCAACCATCTATTGTGTCTTATGTGAAGCTAGTAGGGTATGGTTCTAGTACTAAATTGACATCTGCTCAGAATGACTGTATAATAAATAGATCAGGGAAGAGTAAATGAAGTAAAGCTAACTTAAGAGGTTCACTATTGCATGCCAAGCATGCAATCACTTTCCTTGCATCAGTTCTTCATTTCTTCCGATCGTACATTAAAACATGTATTTGTCAAACACCAGGCTGTATTGTCAATCCTCTTCTCTAATATTCAGTTGTTTATCTTAAGTAGTATATTTCCTACTTGTATTTATTTCTATTATTTATTTATTTACTTTCATCTTTTCAAGGTCTTTTCAGCATCTTGCATTCTGAGGGATTTCGGTTTTCTGTCTCTTATGTCTGGAGGCGAAAGGTAACAGAGTGAGAGACTCAGGGTGACTGAGTTGTCATCAGAGGAGGAATTAATCTCCAAGGCGAAGTTTTGAAATGGGAAAGTGCAGTGAAATTTTTCTTGGTGCTCCATTTAGCAATATATATTGAGCCTTATCTACTCTAGTGGGAGAAGTGAATTTCAGTATTTTGAAGGATTATGTGGGGTTTTTTTTTATTTTAACCTTTTGTGAAGATTCACAAATAGGTATGTGTAAAATGAAAAAAAGACCAAAATGATAATCTTCTTCTTTGAAGCTACATGTATTTGGGCTGAACTGGGTGTAAGGATAAAGGAAAGAAAGGAGAGCAATCCCAGCATTTGTGCAATGTGGATTCCCACGGTGGTGTTCAAAGCAGTGTAAGGATCTTTCCCTGTTCTCACTTGGTACTGTTATTGTTTTTTAAAGGTGAATCCGGTAAGTTGTCTGCATTCCAAGTGAAAGGAAGCCCCTGGAGACAAGTGGCTTGTTTTGAGAATGGAACTCCATTAAAGAGCTACTTCCATTCATAGCACTGCAACTTGCCTACAGCTTTTTTTCTCTTAACAGGAACTTATTAATTTTAAACCAGCAAAAACAACAACAACAACAAAATGATGCTACAACAGGATGGGAAGTTTGTTCCCTCTTCCCTTCCTGGAGAGATGTTTTCATGTCGATCTCTTTGCCTCTGCCCTCTTCTCTTCCTCCATCTATTTTTGAAAGTGTATCCTTTTACTTTCTGCTTGTATAACAACATGTATCTGATTCTTGGCCTTTATTACTGAACTGGGACTTTGGTTTCATCTCATCAGCAGGTAAATGGCCTTAAATCCTTCATAGTTCTGCCAGGGTAAAGTGGAGCTGAAAAGCATTACATGTGTTCAAAGTTGAGAGGCAGCTCTTTTGCCATGTTCAAGTGGGTCTTTCCCCTCCCCCTCTTCTCTTTCTGTTAAGTGACTCAGCCACAATGAAGCTTTAATCAGCTTCATTGATTTAAAGCTAATTTGCACTTGGCTTCAAGGCTAAGGCCTGTAGCACAAGCTCTGAAGACCTTTAAATCAGAAGTCAGAATGAAAGGCCTTAGGTATATCATACTGTCTGCTGCGCAAAAGAATAGCAGCTTCTGAAGACTGTAAATTAACTATAAGAAAAAAAGCACAAAGCAGTGTTTTCTTCTGTGCTACTGTAACCTCAGCTTGCTGAGTTACGCAAGCTTTGCTATCAACATCTCTGCTTCATCATGTAAATTAATAGAGTTGGCTGAATATGTTTTAGCTCTGTGATGTTTTCAGCACTCCAATTCTGGTTGGTTTCAGTTGGATTTAACCTAATTGCCAAACTGATTCCCATCAGTAATAACTTTTAACATTTATTTTTCCCAAAGGGAAAAAATTGTCTTGTCTGTATTCTGCAATTAAGAAGGTGATGAAATATTCAGTGTATGCCTCCACTCTGACTTAAATTCTTTTGTTAACTTTATCAGATAAACTATAAAATATTAACCAGCCTGCTGTCTGAGCATGTGTGAGCTGTATACTGTTTATCAAAGTACTTGAAATTTTTAACATTGACTACATCACAGGCAAGACAGCATTATCAGTCCATTTTCAGAATCAATGTTGTTGATGGAGTTTGGTAGACAAGAATGTGTTTCCAGTTTCTTTACAGCATGATCAGAACACCCAGGAGAGCATCATTACTGCAAGTCTTTATTAACATTTAAACAGGTGGAGCATAAATAATGTCTTTCCTTAATCCTTCCTTTCACAGTATTTTCTGAACATGCCAGGCCATAGTTACCAACTAGAATTTTGCAGCCACTTAAAAAGCTGGGACAGCCTTGTGTTACATGTGGATGTTGCATGCACCTAGATAGGTGCAAATTCAGCATGGCTTTGTATATTCTTGTTTGGGAGTAACGTCTGAATATACTTCTTTTTTCTTTTGTACCTGCATGTTGACTTTTTGCAAGCCTGACATGTATGCAAAAGTGTAAGGAGGATAAATTTGGGTGTGTGGCTGCTTGCAGTTGCTGTGTTTTGCTATATCCATTAAAGAGAAACACAATTTTCTGTAAGGCTCTGGCCTCTTCTGTGTGCATGGTCTTGAAACAATTCATGAGCTCACTGCAATGATGGAAGAATTTCAATGCATTCATTAAAAAAGTGTCTCTGCTTTCTTGTCAGGTCTGTGAAGTGAGTGTGAGCCTGAGTCACAACAATAAAGTGAAAGTAATATTTAACATGTTACCTTCTCAATAGAAATCAATGCATATTTATTTTTTCTTGTATTTTTAGTATTTTAAAGAGAACCCCAAACTTAGAACTTATGCACTCAGCATCTGTGTGTTGATATTAAAAGCAGGGTAAGTTAGCAGAATTTAAAAGCTAGTGAGCACAGATGCAGAAAGAGGAGGCAAAAATGGAATGTGTGGAATGCTGTGGGAGTGTTTCACACTGCCTGCTTAGGTACCTGCAGCAGGGAGGCAAAGCATTCCTCACCAACCCTGCACATTTACACGTGGCTGATGGAGCCATACACAGGCCTCCCAGGATTTTTCTTACCTGACACGTGAAGCTCTATATGTCAGCTCATGTGGCTATAAGAGGTCTTTCTCTGTCCCATCCTTTTCTCCCTGTCCTCCTGCATCAGATTAGGTGACAAGAAAGTGCTGCAGCCAGGAAGAGTCTGCTTCTCCTCAAGGCTCCCTGCATGTGGAGAGTGCTGTTAGGAGACTTGTGCTCCCTGGCACAGTGTCTTGCTCTCACTGTGCCTGTACCAGGCATAGCTGCTCTGTCAGCCCAACAGCTGCATCCAGCTGCCTGATTCTGGAGTGTGGCTTTCTGCTTCCAGCCCAGGACCTGCTGGAGGTAAAGCATGAGGTGTGTGATGGGAGATAAATGTCTCCTATGTAAGGGGTGAAACAAGACAGGTCTGTGCCTAGAATATGTGATGCTGTGGGTATTTAAAAAGCTTTGGATTGCAAAGATTCAGGATAACAATTGCATGGCCAATAACAGGGGTCTGCATGACAATAATTTATTTCCAGGCAACTGGTAATAGACACTCTGTTCCAGATTACACTTGTTTACAATATGGGTACCTATTAGATTTGACAGAGTACCCCAAGGTTGTCTTCTGCTGCAACTGAAGGGTGGTCCATATGCCCTTGTTTTGACAGCCTGGCACATAGGACCTTTTTGCCCCACATTGTACAATAAAAAATAATTTTCTTAATAAAAATATTTGTTTTTAAAAACTATGAATTGTTTAGTGTTTTTTATATAGCCTTTAGAAATTGAAAATTGAGCGTGCATGAGAGGAAGGTTTTGAACTGTCAAAAACATCTTGCATTGATATTTTCAAAACAAAGTTCCAGCTTTAGTTCTAGAAACTTAATCTCAGTAGAGGCTGAGAGAGTTAAAATGGTAAAAAAAACAGAATAAAATTTCTTGATTATTAAGATTTTTATTCATGATTCTGACTTTTTGAGTTTTACTTTTGTCTTTACTGAAGTCAGTCAAATTTTCCTAGCACAAGTTCTTTTTTGACTCACTTGCTGGAGCTGTGATAAAGCTATTCAGAGCAACTAGAATTATGCTGAAAATGTATAGGGAGTTATTCGTTTAGTGAATTTTAATCATTTGCTAAATTATGCAAGACAACAGTAAATAATAATAAAAAAACCCCTCACGACTGCCTCAGAAGAGGAGTAGACTACCAAGAAGGTCAAAAACCTTGAACTGGCTTTGCCTAAGTATCCCAAGTGTTCTGATCTGAAGTCCTGCTGTGAATATTCTGGTTAAGATATATTTGTTGTTTGTTTTTTAACTCCAAGTTATCTTTTCATGGGACTAGCTCCTGTTTGATAGGATGCAGTAGGTTCAATTAAAAAAATATATGCTAGAAAGCTAGATGTTTGATTTGCAAGATAACTAATATGATATGCATTTATTGAACTCTGCATTGATTGCTACCAGACAATGTAAATATTAATGCAAAGGCATAGGAATAGCAGTTTGAAATGGTGAGATAAAAGACAAAATGCTGAAAAAAACCCCACAAAACAAAACAAAAAACCCAACCCATATATAATTAGCCTCAATGCCTTCTCTTGCATGTCCTCTGAGAGAAGAGTAACTCACACATTGTAAGTGGCTGGTCTTGAACTCAATATGTGGTAAACTTCTGTGGAAATCTACTGTAAAACCACACTTGGTATGAATTCAGTGATCTGTCTCCTTCATAAGATACCCAAAACACTTCTCAAAAATTCTTAACACACTTCTTGTGTAATTAAAAAAAAAAGAGCTGGAGGAAAAAGTAGTCCCAAAAGATTTGGTTTTAGTTAGCTGATTAGTAGTCTGGGGGACTGCTGGTCTGGTTTGTGATGTTCAAGAATGTGTGCATGTTCCTTTATGTGTGTGAATTTTGCCCCAGCTGTAATGACATTACAACATAAAAACTGAGAAAGGGGCAGACTGACTGACTTTAAATTTGCTTTTCTTCAGGAAGAGGATGTCAACTTTTGGTTACGTTTGACTGCCACTTCCTGTGAACTTGTAGGGAAGGCTACAGAAAATGCTTTGCTCTGTGGAAGCAGGAAGCAAACATTATTTGGAAAGGTCTCGTATAGCTTGGGGATGCCTGTAGCTTGTTACAGCTTTTGATTGCAATGTGTAGAACATTTAGGACCAGGAGTATTTATAAATCTGGGTCATTGGGCAACTGTGGCATACTTTTCCAGTAGGATGAAAAAGCTGCAACCAATAAAGGACAATTTTTAGGAGACTATTATCCTCTTTTTTTTTTTTTCTACATTCATGGAGAAAATAATTCCTTTATTTTAACAGGTACCAAAAGGAAATGAGAAAATCAGATGCTTTAAGGCTATTCTCAATGCATAAGTTCAGCCTAGAGAAGTTAGTCTACTTCTGTAGTCAAGGAATAAACAGGTTACATGAGGCCACCTGAGTTAAACATAGAATATCTCAAGTTGGAATGGACCCATAAAGATTGAGTCCAACTCCCTGCTGCCTGTAGGACTACCTAAAACTAAATTATATAACTAACAGCATTGTCCAGATGCACTGTGAACTCTTGACAGGCTTAGTATTGTGACCACTTCCCTGTGCAGCCTGTTCCAGTGACCAACCATCCCCTCAGTAAGGAACCTTCTCCTAATGTCCAACCTGAATTTCCCCCAATGCACCTTCATTCCATTTCCTTGTGTTCTACACTTTTGCTTAGCATTTCTCTCTAGAGCCTGTAGGAACACACCTCCCCTTCCTCTGCTCACTGTAGTTGGACTGCAAGGAAAATACTATCCAAGGGCTGGTGGTAGTATTTGTGAGCATATCTGTGTAGCTTTGCAGGCTGTGGAAGACCTGTTAATTAAAGCACTGCAAGGCTGAATTCCTCATTGCAATACTGTGTGAAAGACCAGAGTGAAAATTAGGACAATGTACTTGGTTATATAAAATGTTGAAACGGCTGCTAGTCTAGACTTACCTCATTTTAATCACTATTAGTTTGTGACTGAAGTACAAACTAATTATTCAGTGTCACTGCTGGTGCACCTTGAGAACTAATTTGAAGATCCAATCACGTGTGCTTGGCAGGAGAATTATCTTGTGGTTGCTTTCTGGTTGGGTAAAAATGGGTTGTTTCTTGTTGCTGGTGTGAAATGAGTGGGTGAGCTACCACACTAAGGCATTATTGCTCTTACCATTCAGCCACATCACAATGACTGAAGTGACGTGTATCTTAATTGAAGATAGAGTAAGTCCTCTCATCATTAAGGACTTGAAACAAAGCCACTGAAATTAATGAGAGAAATTCCCTCTTGCTACAGGCTTTGTTGGCAAAGGCGTGGAACCCTTAGCTGTGCTTTGTAAGCTCCCCCTCTAAGATAGGAATTTGCTTATTAACAAATGTTTTTTAATCAGTCATCCATTTTGCAAGGAGTGGATGTTTTTGGCACTGATGTAGGACATAGAGCAGACCTGTGCAACAGCATGGCATTCCTTGGCTCTGAGTGCAACAGAACTTGCTCTGTATTAGGCAGCCCAGTGCACTTCATGCTTCTTGATTCACCTTGTTGATAATTGAGGCATGCTGCTAATATACAAACCTGCTGAAAACTAATCCACCTACACTAGGTCTGCAGAGTTATGCTCATTGGTGTCAATTAAGTCCAAAGGGCACAGAAAGGCAGTTTGAATTTCCTTGAATATTTATCATCTTTAGATGTGCAAAAGGATGTTCACCTAAAAACTTCAGCTATTTTGTAAGATTGACCTTCTTCACTAAATATTTCCCGTGTTCTTGCTTTTTACTTTGTATGACAGAATTCTATGGGGATAGGAGAGAGAAAGGGAAAAGACATGAGACTTTTATTAATCTTTCTTTTACCAGACTGTTCTGATTCATACAGCATGCTGTTGATCACAGTGTTTCTTTTCATTGGAAATACTGTGTTAATGCCTTCATGCTACGTGCTGCAATCAGACTCTGACTAAATTTTTCTTTGGTTTCATATTTTGCTTGTTCATTTGGAAAAAAAAACTCTGCACTTTCTTTAAGGAACCAGGGGCCAGACATCCTCAGGTATGCTCAAAACTTAAGTAACTTGAAGAGGAGGTTAAAATTTGAGTTGTTCCAACCACAGCTGCTCAGTCCTACCCCCAGACCACAGCCCCTTACGTTGTCAGTTGGGCTGATACAACTACTTGTAAGGGCCATGTACTGTTGGTTTGTTCAGTCAGCCCATTTAAATACTTCTCTGAAAATGAGTATTTTTTTTTAAACCCTGGTTTGACTTGCAGCACATGTCTACAGATCAGTTGTCATCACAATGGGCAGCCAATACCCACTATTTCAGGGGGCCTGAGACTTCCAGAGCATGGAACACAGAGTGGCTGAGTGCCTAAATACTTGTAAAAGATCTGCACCTTGATATGTCTCTGCCTTTGTATTCTGAAAGAGTGAGAAAGGTACAAAAGCTCCGGGTACCCACAGCCAAGATCTACTGAAAAGATCAGGAGGAAATAATGGCATTAATGGTTACCTGGTTCTTTTATCCTGCAAAGGACATAACAAGTAAGGCTTAAATAATTATTTGCAGTATAATGTTAAAGAATTGTTATTTTACTTGCATCTGGAAGCAGGATGTAGTCTCTGTTGCCTGGCCATGAATGGTGAGTGCCATTTTGTATGTTCAAGGGTACCTCAGCCATCTGTGTGGGACTGTGAAAGGCAGCACTGGATGTATGGGATAGACATGCTATCTGGGAGAGGTAAGTAAAAGCCAGGTTAAATGCTCTGTGTCACCTAAAACTAGCACACCTAAAACAACACTAGACACCTATGCTTAGGCAGTTCAGTGACACCCTGTGAAATTTCTGCTTAGGATGCAAGAGACTTCTAAATCCCATTAGGTAATCACGAGACAAAGTGGTTTCTGTTGGTTTCATACTTCAATCATACTGTTGATTTGTGTCAGAACAAGGCTCAGAAAATGCTCAGATGTTCCATAGCTCTTTGGCCAGCATATCAGAAACTCAAACAGGTGGATCCTGCTTGGTGAAGCTGACAGTGAAATAGAAAGCCAGAAGAGAAGTGAGTGCAAAAGGTATGAAGGTGGCCAAACAGAGAACAATTAAACCAGGGCTGAACTTGATTCGCTGCATTTTGAATCTGCTGCTCCACCTATAAGCCTGGAAGTTCCTAACCTTTTGTACTGAACACTAAAAAAATTAATCTGCCTGGTAGGCCAGTGATGTGCCTGGATTTCAAGCAGCACAGGTATCTGTAGCACATGTACTACACATGATGTGCCCTGGGTCAGATGTCTTGGGCATATGAAGCACATGAACAGTATGTCTGCTCATGAAGTTTGTTGTACAGGTACTGTGCAATAAAAAGGTGAAAGGCATAGAGGTAGTCTGTGGATTCACCTGGTCAGCTAGGTATAAAAGGGGTGCCTAGGGATAACTGGGCAGTTCAGCAACCTTAGTAAAATGAGAGTGATTATCTTAGCATTTGTTACGTTTGTCAGTAAGAGGAACAAAACATTTTAAACCTATAAAAATAGCACCTGTTTTTCTGAGATCAAGATATGCCTGCACACAAAAGTTAGAAACTCAGTATACATATGTCCTAACACTTGTTTTTTACCAAAATCTGTATGAGTACTTACGAGTACCTGGGTATAAATGAGCTGCACTTTTTTTCCCCGATCAAACTCTGTTACCTCATTATCAGGTCAGTTACTGAGCAGCTTTGCTATCTGTCACTGGAAGTCACCACTAAATTGTTCCATGCTGCTTCCAACTCTTGCATTGTTTTATTGTTGTATGGTATGTCATGGCTTTAATGATAGGAATTTATTCTAGGTTTGTATTCCTTATACTGAGAAGATGGGGAAGAGGGGCTATTGGTGCATAGGTACTGTTGTTACTACTTACTAGTGAGATTAATGTCTCCTGCTGCTGTCTCACCCCTGCCTTGCAAAAGGGAATGGGAGGAAAGCATGGAATTGGATGAGGACTACTAGCTTCTCTGCTTTGATGGGGGCTGATCTGGCTGATTATCTGGAACTGCAATGAGTGAGTTTCCTATCTAAATAAAATGACTTAATAAATAACTGATCCTGTTTATTTTGTAAGCTCTCTACACGGTTGTGGTGCAAAGAAGGATGCAGACAGCTAAAGGCAG
>NW_009951951.1:538334-539143 GCF_000747805.2 Chaetura pelagica | reverse complement strand
TCCTGCTGGTTTTGTTATTTCAGCATCTGTTTTGATAACAGTCCTCTTGTGTAGCAGAAGCACTGCTGTTTTGTAGGAACCTAAGGCACACCAGACCCGTAACTGTAGCTTTGTGGATATTGCAAACTGCTGGAAACCTGAAGGGTCCAAATTTAGGCTGAGGAATACATTCTAACAATGGTTCAACCTTAATTTCCTTCAAGCACGTCAGCTGTAAAACTGGGAAGAAAACAAGACCACTCTGAAAAACAGTCTCCGTGTCTGAGGGTGAGATTTATCTTATTGAAGCTTTTTAAGTACAACTACTTACTGGTTGGGTTTTGTTGCTGTTACCAGCTTTTTAGAATAATTTCCCAGGTGCAGCAGAAAAATGACAAAATGTGGCTTTTTAAATAGTGGAAATACTAAAAGAATGATGGAAAATAAAGCATAGCTCATGCTGGAAAAACTGGTGAAACAGGATAAAAAGGACAAGCTTGTGCTCTGGCATGGGTTCATATGCTGCTTTCTGTTCCCTTTGTCCTGGGTTGCTTATATGGAATTTTAAGGATAGTAGTGTGGCTTTATCAACACTCTTTAACCCTGGGAGTTTGGTTACTGCCAAGCAGAACACCTCAAACTCAAATGCATTAGAAGAGCATTAAAAGCTGAGCTGCTGTTGCATATATTTTATTGAATCAAAGCTCTCAGGTTGAAACACAGAGGCTCCATGTGTCACCTAAGAAGTGTCATATAGAGTAGCACTGCTACTCATTTTTTACTACTTAACTGTGCTTTCTAAACACATACATAAACCTGCCTAGATTTTT
>NW_009951951.1:512678-538301 GCF_000747805.2 Chaetura pelagica | reverse complement strand
TTGAAAAAAATGTGAAATCTGCTGCTGCTGGAGCCTGTGGGAGCTTGGAATTGACTGAGGTCATCTGCATCTTCTGCACTTGTGCTGGGCATCAGGTTGTCAGCCTTGTTTTGAACCTGTATTTGCAAAGGGGGCAAACCAAGGTAATCCAAGGTTTTTTTCCTGTTCGTTTCAACTGCAGATTTTACCATTAATTCAAAAAGGCTACGTGAGTTTTAGTATGAATGTTTTATAACTGGTTCAGTAAAATGCCTCAAATGCTTAAAAATAAATGTTAATTTCTGGGTGATGGGACAAAACAAAATCCAATCTATGAATTATAAAAGGGCTGTAGTATAAGTCAATCCACTTTTAGACTCTATTAAGTGCTTTGAAGCATCCTATTTGTTTTTATTGCATCTTTGGCACCTGTTATTCCTAGCAAAAACTCATTAATCAGTTTTGTTTTATCGAACATGTTTGAGCTGTTGGGCCTGATGTAGCTGAGACTTAAACTGTCACCCACTGCTAAGTGCTGTGGGCTGAAAATTACTGGAGAAATGATGCTGTTACCATAGTGTTATGTATTAAATCTCTGTTAAATATACCATATATCACTGTGCCAGCAACACGAGTTTAACAAAGCCTGTAAGTGTCTCTTAGAATATTGCCAATACAGTAAAAAACTAGGATTGATTTCTCTGATTTGGTACATACAGTGGATTTTAAATATTCATAGTCTTAGCCTGCTGTACAGTAACTTAATAACACACTATTTTGAAGAGGGAGAGATGCTGTGAATCTTGTGGTACTGCTAATGGATGTGAAGAGGATGCTAATGCATTGTACCAGGAAGTGTATTGAGCTCTTGTGTGTAAAGGGGGATTAGAAAATATAATTATGAAAAAGCAATAGTCATAGGCTTGAGGAAGTTTCATTGATGTGTGGCTGCTACAAACAACGTTTTGTTGATGAGAAAGATGACTTTGGGTGTATGCTGCAATAGTAATCTCCTCTATGAAGTAACACGGAACAAATTATAGAAATAGCCGTTTCATGCACCATGAAAGGAAAATCAAATACAAAGTCTTATATTGACAAAAATTCATGCAGCTTTTAATTTGATACAACAGTTGCCTACAGAAAGCTAAGCTTTCACATCAAGAACTGCATGTAGGCTTTGGGAGAGAAAACTACAGCAAGATATAACTGTCAAGCCAAACAAAAACTAGGTCCCCCCCCTACGCACACAAAGGCAACCAAGAAATTAAATAATTCATGGTCTCCAGCTGAGTATGGGAGAAGGATCTGAGCTTTTTTGAATATAGTTCTCTAGTTCAGAAGAATGAACAGCATGTTGTTATGAGTTGTGAATACATTGATTTGAATGTCATAAATCAGCTGCCTTGTGTGTGAATGCTGGTGCTGAGTGCTGATGACCCTAGATGTTAGCTGCTATCACACTTACTGGTTCCGGTATCTATTCTGTTACTCACCTTTGGTGTGCTCATTTCCCAAGGAAGCACTAAGGCATCTTCATCTGAACAGTTTTATCTTGTGACTAGGATGTCTTGGTATGGGAAGTTTATAAATTACTGAGTTTCCAGACTCCTTTAAAGAGCCCAGAATGCCTGAGTTCTCCTAATTGTTAGCATGGATTTGACTGTGTTACCACCATAGCTTTGAAATCAGCAGCCATTAGGATGTTAGATGTGCCTGCAGCCCTTTGTAGGGGTTTGCAGCAGAAAATGAGAACTCGTTGGACAGTATCTTCCTTTTTCCTGGTGACAGGATCTAATACCTGTACCAGTGCATGGCTCTATGAATGGAAAAGCACTTCTGACTTGGCACTGGCTGCACTTAGCAATGGAGACAGAAATATTATGGGTCACAGCATACTTGCAGTTTTGAAACCTTGTTTTGCTCCTGAGACCAGCTGTGCAATCCCATAGTCCTTTTCTATGGCAAGGACATTTGACTTCTTGAACTGATAACCTTTGGTGATGTATGGCCCCAAATACTTTCTTAAGGGCAGAAGCACTTGAACATCTAAATACTAGCAATAAGAAATACAGAACATGCCTGTAGAAAAGAAGTGTGCTTGAACAGGGGCAGAATTGAACAATATGAAATTAGCTTACTGTCCTTACCCTCTCTTTATTTTTTTAACATATACCAAGAGATGTCAATTTTGCTGATTTTTTTATTTATGTGCATTTCCATAACAAAATATAGTTCTTAGCTCTTTTTATATAAAACACTTTGTGTCTTACAGTGTGTCCAATGTAAGCAGTGTAAAAGACAATAGGATACAACTATGTATTTTATAAAGCCTGGTGTAACTATTCACACCAGAGAAAGAGTAAGCAGGAACACTGACTGTTGCTTCAAGAAGCTTAATTATCTAAAATATGCAAACCCTGTTATGTAGTGCAGTGTCTCTTGTTGAAAGCATCATATGCAACAGCAAAATACATTAGATTTCATTTGTGCTTTCTGATTTTAAATGACTTAAGCATGTAATCTGAGGCTGGTTATAGGAAGTGAACCACAACTACTGCTGGTTATAATGGGACTCATTAGTTTCAGAAGGTTGAGTTGTTAATAACAGAGTTCAGATTTGGTTGCTTGACCAAGCTATTGACTGAAAATTGTAAAGTTCCTTATATTGTGCCATGAAAAGCATGAATGAAGGACCTTATTCATGAAAGAAACTGGAGCTACTTCTGCTAATTTCTTGTGTTGCCTGAACAAAGAAAAATCAAGGCATGAATTTCCAAGAGGAATTCTTAAAATACGTTTCTTCTTGTGGAGGTGGGAACACTTTTGCTACAATATGTGGATAGGTGAAGATTTCAACGGGGGGATGTTGGAAACAGGAACATTTGTCCTCCTTCATTTCCCATTTCTGTCAGACATGGAGAATGTTGATCATAGGAAAGCACATGTTTACAAAAACTAGATGGTAGAATTTTTCATAATCGAAGTAGCATAAATACATGCAACCATGTGCTTTCTTCTTCCAGAGTACTTAATTAAAACTCTATGGTTCAGTAATTATAAGGTAATTATAAATTTATCACCTATGCAATAAAAAGTAATATGCAAGAAAACTTAATCTGAAAAACAATCCACTTAAATTCGCCCATAATGTTGATACAAAATTGAGTTTCCTACCCTGTATTTTTGTCCAAGTAATTCCTTTCCCTGTATCTTTCCTCTCTCTTCTTCTTCTAGTGTATAATACGTGAGCTATCTGTCTTCATGTCTAAAGTGTTTTGGGCTTCTGCCAGTTCTTTAACTATCTCTTATTCACTACAGAAGTACAACTTTTGCTGTTTTATGGTCTATAATGTCAGCTTCTGCATCCTTCATATTAAAGACTCAAAAAATGCCTGTGTTTCTTTCCACATTATGCCAATTGGGAAGAGCATATTCACTGTTTGTCTTCATACTTTGCTTTTTCATTATGTTTATTAACAAAAAATTAAAGTTAAAAACTAATCAAGCCAACTTATCCAATGCTAGTCTGCTGTTGCCCTTACCTCTCCCCTTATATTTACTAGTTATCTGCTGGTTCTTCTCTTTGTGTCAATCATTTTTTCTTCCTTCATTTAGAATGACAGTTCTTTGGGCCAAACCCCATTTTTCTTTCCTAGCATGTTTGTAGAGTGTCCCAACAGAACAAAACTCTTCCTAAAACTAGGACTCCAAAAGACTTAGGAGTTCCATGCAATAGCTTCTATATGGTTATTACCTCTGTAGTTTGATAGCTAGAATAATCTCTAAGCTTTTGTAGCTGGAGCATTTGGCCATTTGGTGTTCATTCAGTTTTAAGGAATTACCATTGCTGATTGCAACTGTCTGGCTCCCTGATAGCTAAAGAGCTTTGGTGTGTGCCCTTATAGATTGTCACAAGCAGATAATGGCAGGCGTCCTTGGGTTGCAAGGAGAGCTAAAAGGGAAGGCAGGATCATCTAGTGAGGTATATTCTAGCATTACTGCTACTATTTTTGTTGTCAGGATTTGGTTTTGTTCTTGCTTCGTGATGTAGCTGGGTGCCTGGGGATTCCATGGCCCATTAGGGTCCATTGTTCTGTGGCTGTTACTTCAGTGAAGCTTGGGCTGGAGCACTGCTCTGATGAGCACAGGCTGAGTCGTTCAGCCTGGAGAGGAGAGAGTTTCCTGGAGACCTTATTGAAGCCTTTCAATACTGAAAGAGGGCTTATCAAGAAGAGAGATAAAGACTTTTTAGCAAGACCTGTAGTGGCAGGACAAAGAGCAATGGTTTTAAAATAAAAGAGGGTAGATTTAGACTAGATACAAGGAAGAAAATTTATACGATGAGGGTGGTGAGACACTGGAAAAGGTTGCCCAGAGAAGTTGTGTATGACCTGTCATTGGAATTGTTCCAGGGCAGACTGGATGGGGCTTTCAGCAATCTAATATAGTGAAAGATGTCCCTGCCTGAGGCAGGGGCATTAGAACTAGATGGTCTTTGAGTTCCCTATCAACTCAAACTATTCTCTGACTTTTTTCTTGAATTACATTCAGAGTTGTGTAAGGTAGGCCATTCTTTAAATGCATTGTTTGTCTGATTCTACATGTCAAATGTAGTTTACCTTTAAGCCTGTGGATTCTTTATGGAATTGGATCAAAATACAGTGTCCTCTGGCATTTTTCACATGGTGAGTATAGTGTATAAATGTGAAGGTGCCTGCAATTTGTATTAATGTATTTAATCATGTGAAGCAAAGTGCCATGCATGTTTCTCTAAGATTTTCTTTCTTTGGCAGCCATCCTGTTTGGTTTGGGGGGTCTGGAGGTCATATGGTCTTTTGGTGGAATGCAGAGAATGGAATCAACCTTTGTGCAACTTGGCATCTTTTTTGCTCGTCTGCAAGGGATTGGGCAAGCAAATAAATAGAAGCAACCTGTTTTGTTTATTGTTGTTCTGGTTGTTTTTGTTTTTTGTTTGTTGGGTTCTTTTTAATATATACTTCTCTCCAGTTTCCCAAGGCTGTAAAAATTAATTTCAAGACTTGATTTCTAGTTTATCCTAGGGACTTGTGCAGTTTTCCTTTGGCATTTATGTTGGAACATCCCTTTGTTTTCAGTGAAAACTTGAAAGCATCCGTAAAGAATAAGATACTCCACAGACACAGACAAGATCTTGCTTTGCTGAGTAGTACTTGGTGTCCACCTCTGCTACCCTTTTTGGGACCCTGAAAGCCTGGAAGGGTCAGTATTCCTGCCCACTCCCCACAACCTACAAAAGCCAGGAGAGCTGGAATCCAGTTCCTTCTCCCTGCCTGCTCCACTCCCTACCGGGGCTGCTGCTGGTTCCTGCGGCTTCCCACGTGCTGGCTCCAGAATCCAACTGCATCAGGTTCTGGGAGGAGCCCTGGACCTCTCCCCTGGAGCGGCCCTGCCTTTCCCATATCCCTGCATCATCAATGTCGGCTTTGTATGTAAATACTCATCTGTTCTTCCCCCACATTTACCCTTTTCCTTGTGTTACAGTAAATTTGTTTCTCGTTTCAGTTGCCAAAGCTTAAGTCTCTCTTTCGTATTCCCCTTCTGCCTTCCCTTGGGAGGGTGGAGGGGGAGGGGGATAATAGAAAGCAATTCTGTCCTCTGTATTTTTTAGGATTCACCTTTAATTTTTAAACCAGGCCAACCTCAAAGGCTACCTAACTAGCTTCAAAAGATTTTCAATTTTGGATTTACAAATGGAAAATAAGGTTATTGCTTCTCTTTGTGACAGAAATTCTTTTCACTAACTTTTTCCTTCCCATCTTCATCCCCCTCTTCTCTTTTACCTTCCTCACAGATCTATGTAAACTAGACTAGGACATGCAGCTACACTTTGCATAAAAAACTGTTGGATGGCAGGGTCCAGAAAGTTGTGTTCAATGGATTTAAATCCAGTTGGGGTCGGTCACAAGAGGTGTTCCCCAGGGCTCAGTGCTGGGGCTGCTCCTGTTGAACATCTTTATTGATGACTTGGATGAGGGCATAGAGTGCACCCTCTTGAGTTTGCAAGTGACACTAAGTTGGGTGAGCGTATCAATCTGCTTGATGGGAGGGAGGTTCTGCAGAGGAATCTGGGCAGGCTTGATCAATGTGCTGAGGCCAATGGCATGAGTTTCAATAAGGCCAAATGTTGGATCCTGCACTTTGGCCACAACAACCCTCAGCAGTGCTACAGGCCTGGGGAGGAGTGGCTGGAGAGCTGCCCAGCTGAGAAGTACCTGGAGGTGCTGATTGACAGCTGAACACAAGCCAGCAGTGTGCCCAGGGGACCAAGAAGGCCAACAGTATCCTGGCCTGCATCAGGAATAGTGTGACCAGCAGGACCAGGGAGATGATCCTGCCCCTCTACTCGGCTTTGGTGAGGCTGCATCTCAAGCACTGTATGCAGGTTTGGGCACCACAGTATAGGAAGGACATTGAGGTGCTGGAGAGGATGCAGAGAAGGGCAACCAGGCTGATTAGGGGTCTGGAGAACAGGTCTTGTGAGGAGAGGCTGAGGGAGCTGGGGCTGTTCAGCCTGGAGAAGAGGAGGCTGAGGGGAGACCTCATTGCTCTCTACAGATACCTGAGTGGAGGTTGCATTGAGGTGGGTGTTGGCCTCTTCTCCCTGGTGACCAGCAATGGGACAAGAGGAAATGGGATCAAGTTGCACCAGGGGAGGTTCAGATTGGATAATAGGAAATACTTCTTCACAGAAAGAGTGGTGAGGCATTGGAACAGGCTGCCCAGGGAGGTGGTGGAGGCACCATCCCTGGAGATGTTTGAAAAACGGGTGGATGTGATGCTTAGGGAGAGGGGTTAGAGGTGACGGGGGTGTAGGGCTGATGGTTGGAATTGATGATCTTAGAGGTCTTTTCCAACCTTAATGATTCTGTGATTCGGGGCTTGTTACAGTAATAAAAATGAAAGTATTGTTCTGTCTGTTCAGTCTTCTAGCCTTGGATTACATTATCAAGCATTTGGTTCAGTTTAGGTTTTGATGTTCTAGTGTTAATGAGTGGTAGCTGAGAGAAAGCTTTGCAGATAATGAATGGCCTGCTTCTTCAGGTCCTGAGAGAGATTATTTCACAATGAATGGACCTCCTTGTCAGGACATTTGTTGTTTATTTGGCCTGATTCTACTCTGCTCCCTTTCAATTCCATATCTTTTCTTCTAGCTATGCCTTTGAGAATGGTGCGTTTTGGATATCCTTATTTAATTTTTATCTCCTTTCTTTTTCACTTTCTTTTTCACTTTCCTTTTCCTCTTGTTGCTGAAGAGGTAAAAATCTACATTCTGAATAGTCTTCAGCCATTCTAATGCAAAGATTTGTCTCAGTCTTGTTTGCCAACTAGTAACAAGCCTTATCCATTCTGTTTGGGTTTTATAATGACAATTTTTGTAATAAAACTTTTAATAATATAGATAATATCTGTGTACCAATTTCTTTCTCTTCCTGGAGATTTTGCTTGAGTAGTCTGCAGAGGGTTAAGTCTGGCTGGGACTTTTGCATTGGCATTTTAGAGGGGTTCTTACAATATTAGCTGATACTACAATAGGCAGAATCTCATTAGCTTAAGACATGACTCAGTGCCTTGAACTGAACCATCAATACAGACAGTCTTCAGAAGCATTCAGCTGCAGCCCTGTTGAGAAAGGGGAATCACCACAAAGTTGTATTGGAAGGGAAGAAGTCTGAGGAATTAAAATCCTTGTCTGCAGTGTTACCTTGACTTGGGATTCCTAGCTGAGGGAGAACCTGTAGATTGTGTGGGAGTACCCTTGAGCAAAGGATGAGTTAAACTGCAAAATTTCATTTTCTTCTTTGATTTTTGTGGTCTATTCCCATATTTCCATGTTCTTCTCAGTGGAAGAGATTGGTTTACTTTAGAGTTTGTCTGTTATTAAAGAGTGGTTTCCAAGTGGCTTACAGATGCCAGCAGTTCCTTTCCTGTTGTGGTGGGGCTCTTGAAACCGCCATGCAGGTTTTTTCTTGCAGTGTCCTCACCTGAGGAGATGCTGATGAACAGAGGTTGTGCACCCTGAGCTGCAAGACCAAATTTGGAAGCTTACAAAGTAGAAGTGAGGGATAGGAGCTTGTGGGTAGAGTGTTAGCCGGAGCATCTGTATCAAGTAGGCTGGTAAGCTGAATGTCTCAGAAATGAAGAAATCATCTCAGCCCACTCTTACCCCAGTACACATCAAGCTGCTCTGTCAGCGATGGATGTAATAAATCTTCCTGAACATGCCGAGTGAGCCTCTCTGACTTGCTGGGTCTTGGCTACAGTTTTGCTAAGTGTGTGAAATAATCTGTTATGTGAAACTGCAGAAATCATTCTGAAAGCACCATTTGTCTAGTAAATTTTCTTGAAATTTTCCTTCTTCAGTTGATTTTCCTTCTGATCTTGGATTTCAATAGTGTGAGGGAAGAAGAATCCTCAAGTTCTGCTGCTGAGGCTGCAGGCCTTTCCTTGGTTTTCTGGAAGAGGTCTCATGCTGACGAGGACTCACTGGAGCTTGCTTATACCAGGTGTGTTGTTTATTACCGTGATGAGGTTGGCAGGTTCAAAGGGAGCCAACATGAGAGCTAGAAAAATTGTCTGCATTGGAGAGTTTGTAAATCAAAGATCTCTGTAGATTTAGTTGTAAAGCAAAATATATGGGTTGCTCCTGGTGTTTGGCTGGTCAGATACATGAATTGGGATTGTTCTGGACTATTAGTATAGGCTCAACTTGTACATTTCTTCATTTTCATTATTTGTCTTTTAGGAAACATACTTGGTGAGCCTTTATTGAAGACTTTGTAGTGGGGAAGGTGGATAACAGGACTGAGGATTAGACCTGCAGTTAGTTTTTTAAAATTCTTTTAATAAAAATGGGTTATGGTACTGCACTACCATCCAAGCTCACTTATGGAGTGTTTCAAAATGACACAGCAGTGTGCAAAAACTCTTTGCCCCCCAGATTGTCACACATAATGATATGAATGACCAATAAACTGTATTAGTAGGCATGTGGAAAAGGAAAGGGAAAAGAAGGCACATCACTCTATTCATATTTTACAATGACTTCTTCCGCTGACTGAAAACATAAGTCATGATTCTGCTTCACTTATAGCTATGAGCTGTCTGTCCATGCCTATGTGCAGAAAAGCATTGATGCACTATTGCAGGAGCACTGTACTGCTCATTTAATCAGTGTTGGCTGTGTATTTTACATAGAGCAGATCAAATCTGACTGATTTATCACAGACTTTGAGATAAATTTTCCTGTCAGTGCAGGCATATTGCCCATTAAGTAGAAAGGGAGTTAGACATGTCAGGCAAGAGCCTTCTATTATCTACTTACTGTAATGCTTCTCCAGACATAGTCCCACCTGTAAAGTCAGGTTATAAGTAGGGATTTTGGTTTGGAGGATTAAACTGGTGGAGAGCTCTACAGAAGTAATAGGTGCAAATGAAGCTCTGTGCCTAAGTCAGAAGTGAAGACTTCTGTATGCATTTCAATGTGAATTTATAAAATAATTGATGCAACAGTTTGCCTTCCCTGTGCAACTTCTTTCATAAAAAGATACAGATTTGTTTTTTTAAGATGTGGGGACAGAACATCATAGCCATTTTTCTCCATTTAGTTTTCATAAAAATGCACAAGCTTGTTTTTCCTGCAATAGCACTAAGTAAGTACTCTGTCATTTATCATCACTTTGCCACTATGTGCAATGTGGTCACTCTGCATTGCCTAAAATATAATAGATACACATAATCATAAACTGAAAAATGCTGCATTTAATTTACTTAAAATGTTTAAAGTGAACAGCAGCAGTGTTGTTATATATGTGCTTTGGTGACAAGTGATGACCCTCAGGTGTCCCTTATGGGACCAGTACTGCTTAATATCTTAATCAGTGACATAGACACAGTAGGATCGAGTGCATCATCAGCAGGTTTGCAGATGATGCTAAATGGAGTGGTGCTGTTGACATGTTTGAGGGGTGGGATGCCATCCAGAGGAGCCTGACCAGGCTTGAGAAGTGGTTCGGGGTGAACTTGATGAAGTACAACAAGTCCAAGTGCAAGGTCCTCCACCTGTGTTGAGGCAACCTCTGGTACCAATACAGGCTGGGGATGAAGGGACTGAGAGCAGCCCTGAGGAGAATAACTTGGGGGTGTTGGTTTTTGAAAAGCTGGACATGAGCTGGCAGTGTGTCCTTGTAGCCCAGAAGGCCAATTGTATCCTGGGCTGCATGAGAAGAAGAGTGGACATGGACATGTTGGAGCAAGTCCAGAAGAGGGCCACAAAAATGTTCAGAGGGCTGGAGCACCTCTCCTGTGAATACAAGCTGAGAGAGTTGGGGTTATTCAGCCTGGAGAAGAAAATGGTCTGGGGAGACCTTACTGCAGCCTTTCAGTACCTAAAGAAAGCTTGAAAGAAAGATGGGGACAAATCTTTTAGCGGGTTTTTCATAGAAGATGTTCTGACCAGCTCATTAAAAAAGACAGTAGATGAGAATGTACTGGGTGGTAAAGCTGTCAGTGTATTTTTTTCCAGCTCTATTTTAGTGTGGGTTATGTCTCAAGTTAGGATGGACTTCCTTTTAAAAGATGTTTGCAAGAATCTCTCATTGTTTCCAGAACTCCTCATAAACTGAGTATTAATGTCAAGCTTTGGATAGGTGACTGGCAGGGCAGCTCTCAGAGCTGTAAGTACTGTGGAGTGAGTGAAATACTGCTCTTAATCCAGGTCAGTGCTGAATTCATGCTTAAAAAGGCTAATGGTTAGTCTTCAGTAGGAAAGACTCATGAAAGCCAAGGCATCATTAACAGTCATGTAAAAGCAGAGCTGTTAGTCTTGGTATCCTCTTGTGTTCTCTCCTGGGAGACTAAATCACACCACTGTACATTTTCTGTATACATTAATTGGCTAAAGCATAGATCTTCACTTTCTGCTCTGAATGCCAGTGAAATTAGATGTCTACTTAGCCTGAAAAATATTTTAGAACTATTCTGCATGAAAGGTGTCAGAAAAGTGTAAGATTGTTTTCCATATGCAACATTTCCCTTACTTAACACAAACATACCCTAGTTTTAACTGCCACTGGTATGCAAATTTAGAGTCCTATGTATTGAGAATTACGAGAATTATTTATTATCACTAGACACTAAAGCAATCAGTATTAGGGATCTGTCTCTTAACAGCTTTTAACCAAGGCGCCCCTATGCCTCTTGTAGAGGATTATGCTTGTGCCCTGGAAAATCATCATCTTATGCACAATAATTTTTTGCAGTATTTAGGAGGAGTGTACCTAGGGTTGCAGTTGTGACAGTATTGCAGAGCTCTTGCCAGCTGTCTTCACCCCGGGGAAAGGAACAGACTCAGAACCAGGATATGGCACCACACTTCACTAGTCAGGTGTCATGCAGGAGCCCTGTAGTGAGCATCACAGCTGTGATACCCTGGCATTATGGCACTCTGCAGTTCCAGCAGAGATGTTTTCTCTGCTTCCTTTGCCCAGAGGAGAGGAAATAAGTCTATTTCTGGATGCTTGAAGGAAACAGGACCCTGTAGGCTCCAGGCTTTCTTCAGAGAGTGTTTTTGTGGTCAGTGCTTCATTTGCAGTGCCTAATGACAAAAATAGTAGAAAGAGTACATTTAAGTTTATAGATTTTGGGAGAGACCTGCATTATCTGCCAAATTGGTTTGCAGACTTTTAGCATCAAAAACTGAGTAATGTTGTCTTAGAAAGCTCACAAGTGAGATATCTCTGTTCTTAGGAAGCCCAGGTGAACAACACATCCAGCAAGTATTATTTTTTTTGTTTGTTTATGAAAACACTACATCTTTGTAGTTCGCTTAGCAAAATCTGTGGGTATTCTAAAGTATGTTTGTTATTTTTCTTACAAAAAGGTTGAGTTTTTTTTAAGTGCTTTTGGACTTGCTTGTCAGTAACATTCACTGAGCTGCACTAATTTTGAAAAATTCAGAATAGAGTTTTGCCACTTTAGAGATAATCCATGAAAGCTCTCTTCCTGCAGACTGCAATAAATCATGCCCTCCACTAAAAGCCTGGGTGTCATTTGAAATTTATTGCATGGAGCTGGTAGTGGACTTAAAAGCCATTTCACATGTCTTATTACTCCAGTCATCTAATTTATGGGTTTCAGCCACAATTGTAGTTGGAAAAGTATTTTCCTTCAACTGATTAATATGATTTCTGCTTTTGCATTCATTTATCTTTTTATAATTTTCTATAATCATGGCAGGACACTTTGGCATCCAGTGTTTAAATGTGAAACTGAAAGAAAGGTGCCAAGATGGAATGATGCAGATTGACTCTTAGCTGTACTTGTCAAATGGTATCTTATTGTTAGGTAAGCAATCTTGCCCTAGGAAAGAGAGAGCTGCCAGGAGCTTCCTTGTTTAACATGAGAATCTGTAACTCTGTGGAGGAAGTATGAAGGCAACCTATTAAATGCAGATGAGGTAAGCATAAGTAACACACTTAGCACAAAGAATAATAAGATACTGGCACACTTTTCTTTCCACTTCTTAGTAGGAAAGCTAGTTTCTTTTTACTGTGCTAGGCAAGAGTGAGTTTTGATTCTCATCAGGCTGGTCAGTATAAGGAAAAATAGTATGAAGGACATGTAAACCAAATAGAAACAGGTACAGACATTAACCTCAAGATGGACCATGTTATTCATTTTTGGAGTTTAGTCTTCTGCTCAGCTTTGTTTATATGAGTGGTATGTGAAATAGTAATTCTGCAACACACTCTATACTGGTCTACATGATTTGCATGTATGCTTTCATAAATCATTTCAAGTGCGTGTTATGAAAGTATCAGAAATTCTACAGACACTTTCCAGAAGAAAAAAATACTGTATAATTCTTGCCCTGACTAGCTTATGCTGTTCTTAGATGTGGCCTGGCCTACGCCAGGGTATGCATGCAAGGTAATGGATAGCTGGTGAGGAACAGCATCAGTGATATCACAGTTACATCCCTAACACTGGAGTATGGTGTGAGGTATTAAATATTCTCGCTTTACCTCAAATGTAAGTCAGTGCAATGGTGACAGATCAGGCACAGACCCATCCAGAACGCTTAAAGACACTGCATAAGGCTTTGGATGAAGTTTGCCTGCAGCAGAGATAGGGCAGTCTTTTCCCTGCCTGGTGCCCGTGGCCTGGATGCCTAAAGACAGGTGCCTGGGGGCAGAGCCTGGCTCTGTGTAATGCTACTTTGTTAGCTGGGCAAAACCATGATTAGTGGCCAGATTGGTGTCTTTACTACTGCAGGGAATGTTGACATGCTACAAACAGACCTTTGAAATCAATATATGGTTCACTACATGTTTATATAAATACAGAGTCTTAACGAGGAGAAGTCAAACAGTTCTGTCTCTCAAATCCCATTGACTTGCTTTCCTGAGAATTCTAAAAGATTAAAAATGGAAATGCTGAAAAGAGAATCCTACAGTGGTTTCTGCAATGCATGTTTTCTGCTAATAACACCTGGGAGGCAGTGCAAGCAGCAGCTGAGGTGCTTAAGGGCACCTCTAGTGCCATCTACCTCCTGTGCGTATCTGTGGATTTGGGCACGCATCCAAAAGGAGGCTGAGAAGGAAATCAGACACCGATGAGAACATTGCAACAGGAGGAGATAGTCCTCTGCTGCTGACTCGGTAAGTTTCTGGGTGTAACCTGGGCACTCCAAGGTCCGGGGTATTTGCCAAGTGTGTGAGTAAGAGCAGACCTCAGAACATCAGTTTGATGCAAGGGAGCCGAAATTGCTGCTTGTGCTAGCAGGAGGAAGTACTGCACCTGGAATACCTCCTGTTCCCCTTGAAACAAGCAGCCACCAGTAGACAGATCCTGCAAGCCTCAGTGAGGTAGAACTGCTGCCTGCTTCGTGCCCCCGTCTCTGCTGGGTGATGATGTGTGTGAAGCCTTGTTGTCCAGGTTCAGTATAAGCAGATCTGGCAAGTCTACATGGCAGTTTTGTAGGGAAGTTGCTCTCGGATGCCATTGCTAAATAGAAAGCTGATGCTGTAATAGAGAATACAGCGCTGGAAGTCCCAGGATGATGAAAGATTAATGAGTAAGGGTTAGGTTTGCAACAGCTGTTTCTTTCTTTCCTGCACAGAGACAGTAATGTTATGCAAAGATAAATGTATTAGGCAAATATTAACTTTTTTTTAAGCACAACAAAAAGCAGCATATGACAGGTTCCTATACCTAAAACAGAATAATGCCAGTTATAATGCCAGAAGGTTGCCAGTTTCAAGCTGAACTCAATTGAGCTGCTGCTGGAATTTCAAGAGAGGATTGTTTTCTATAGCACCCTTAGTTTGCATTAGGATTTAATAACCAAACAAAGACTTGTTTTCCATGCAGAAAAGTTTATCTAGGAACCAGATCTTGAGCAATTAATGTGGCTACTACAACCACGAGACCTAAGGTGATGTACCTAATTTGAGGCTTTCAAAGTAAGCACTGTGTATTTTCTGTTAATTTTGCACAGTTCATACTTCAGCATAATGATCTGTCTGTAACTGGACAATATTTTTGGGAATGTTCAATCTGAAAATTAATTTGTTTCATCTGTAGTGACTTCTTTGTGTTTGTTTCCTGCAAATGTTCCTGCTGTCAAGTTTTGTAGGCACCAATATGTAAAGACACCACATTTTTAAGCTACATGCACAATTGTGTGTGCTGGAAGTGTATATGTGCTCTTCCATTTGAGAAACAAAAAATAAAAGTGTAAATATGCTCAATTAAACAATAGAGCTTGAAAGAAAATATTGAACTGTCTATGCTTGCACTTGTAGAGACTTGAAATAGAGATTTGCCCTCAACTCAATTGGATACATTCAAGTGAGTTTTAAGCTGATGAGGAGAAGGGCATGGGAAGCTGAATTAATCTAATAAATTCCTTGAGTGAATTATTTGTTCGACTGTTTAATAACTAATTCAAGCTATTACATTTTAGTTAATAGCTTCTTCCTTTTTACTTTTTTTTTTTTTTTTTTTTTTTTTAAAGCACCCCTTTATGAAATCAGTGTCTTTTATTATTTGGTCCCTTTATTTTTTTTTACTGCAAGATTGTATGTTTGCCTTTGATACCTGCTACCATTGTGCTGTTTCTTCACCTTGCTGCACTGAAGGAGTCTTCTATACATTGGTTTCTATGAGACAGAGGCAAAAAAGACCAAATGGGATGTGAGGCCCCAGAGCAGTGCAGCTCAGCAGACAGCAGATTGCTAATGGCACCTGTATTTTTCAGTTTACAGTAGTGACTGCTAACAGCACACACAGTGTGCTCTGCTTGTTTGGGGTTTTTTGTGTGTTTTTTGTGTTTTTTTTTAGCCCCCTCTGTTCTTTCCTCCACTCCCCCATGCTTAATTAGAAAATCTGATGCAGCCAGAGACATTATCTGCCATACCGTGTGTGCTAGTGAGGAATGCATTCTTTGATGTTGCTGATAAGCTTTTCTGTGTTGTGGGTAGTTAATTGGTAGTGGAAAGGAAATGTCTGGACTAGTGCAAAAGGAAGCTTCCTAACTGTCTCTCATGCAGCTGGTCTCACTGGTTGATGAGCCAAGGTGTGGTATTGATGTAGCAGCGGTGAGGAGGTCCTGCCAATATTGCCAACCCCCCAGCAGAACTGTGCAGAGCACCTGCACCTTTGGAACCAGTTCTGAATTCTTCTTGTCTTTCATCTTTATAAGGGAACAAAAATAGGAATAAAACACAGTGCTTCCCAAAACCTGGAGGGCCAGATTTCCTGCTGGCATAAATCAACATGTGCATGTGCACTGTAACATCTCCTCAGGTCATGCTAGTCCATCAGCCCTTTGAGAGCAGGGAATGTGGATGCTGAAACATTTGGAATGTGGTGAACTAGCCAATGGGTTAGATTCTTGCAGAAGAACCTGTTTTATTTGAGGTTTGTTTTATGCAGCTTTCAAGCCCTTATTTTGTCTTTCAATCGTTTTTTGCCTTTGCTGAGTAGAAGACTTTGCTGCTAAATTCTAGCTTCCTATTTATGGTTTTACAAGCTATAGTAATTTTGTTTGTTTGTTCAGCAGCATTAGACAATCAGAATTTTTCTTAGAGTTTTGTCTTTTTGCTGTTGCTGCTCAGAAGACAACTTTCTTCATCCAGTAACAGATTACTGGCATTGTGAAAGGTCTTTCTGTTCCTAATGAACTTTAAATTATTTGTCCTGGTTCTTCGGCTCTGTTGACTATTGGTTTATGTTTTTTCAATTTTCTTATTCATTTTCTACAGTGTCTTGTTTTGTTTTTATACTTACAGTTTTCACCATTACCATTTTTTCCATTTGTTATATGCACTTGAAAGATTACAGCTGCTTCTCACTTCCATTGTAACTTCCATTTCACTTTCATTCCTGGCTGTATTTCTCTAACCAGTTTGACTTTTTAACTTTTTTTAATCATTAGAATGTGGGTTTTGAGGTATCTAGTAAGATATTCTCAAGCTCTTGCCAATCTCTGTCATCTTTCCACCATATATTTTTTTTCCTACTGACTGAGTTAGGCCCTAATTGTATTCACCTTCTTGCAGCTGACCCTTGAAGAGCACCAAATGGAAGGGTAACTGTTCTCTGCTAATGTAACAGATGTACTGGAGCCATGTTCACTTGTATGCAAGCAACACTAGTTTTTAATTGTGTTTCTCTTTATCTGCCAAAATGATATGTAGGATAGGATGAAGGTCTTCACTGAGACCCAGATGCCTCCTCACCTCTTTATTTTTACTAAATTACTAACCCATCTCGAGGTGGAACTGACAGAATCAGCTCATAATCAATGCTTATCTTGCTGCAAGTTCCAGAGTGGCTCGAGTCAGTTGAAAGGTTTTGGCAGAGCTGTTGGCCCCAGTACTGACCCTTCTTGCCATCCTCTGCATGTTGGTAGCACTGCTTCTTCCACAGCTACCCTGGTGTGATGAATGGATGGCAATTACACAGGAGTCCAGCTATTTAAAAGAGATCTAGAGCAGCTTAGAACAGATTTTCTTTGTTAAGCAAGTGGCTAAGTACTGAGATATTAACCAGATGTGTTACCCTTTGGGCCAATTTTTGCAGTCTGGTTCACAAATGTGTGGTAGGAGAGGAGATTCAACCTGTTTTCCCACCTCATACAACAGCAAGGGAAACTGTGATACTGAGAATGCCAATGAGGAGAGCCAGATGGTTAGCTATTCTTGGTCATGTGCCTTTCACAGTGTTGTGCTGCCCTTCTTGCTTTGTTCCCATCTGTAGCTGCAGTGCTCCATTCCACGTTGAAGGGATGCTGTAGCCATCTAGAAAGCATAGGAACACAACAGAGGAGAAAAACTCAGTTTTGTCCAAAAGACCAGATACGGAATTAAGTCTGAATGAAGAGAGTTTAACTTCACTGATACTTGGGAGGTTATAGTATGTGGGTGAGTCAGTAAAGTGTGGAACATGACTTCCCTCGCTGCTGGTAGTAAGCCCCCCCCCTCCAAGAGAGGCCACTAAACTCCCAGGCTCTGCCTGCTCTCTCTGGTAATGGAATATGTGAGAAAAGGGCTCCTTCTCTTTGCAGGGGAGGTTGTTTAAAGGACAGGTAACTTAGGAAACATTTTTTCCATTTAATCTGTCTGGTCACTGGTTCAGGTAGAAGGAAGATACACTACTCATGAGCATAAATGTCTGATTCCACTTCTCACTCACTGTGAAATAGAAAACGAGGTATCTCTGTTTGCAAGCCATACGGGAAACTTCTTACACCCTCATTTGTGATCAGCCTTAAAGATGAGAGAGTCTTGGATCAATGACTGCACACACAGTATGACAGTCCACACTGCTTGCACAGTGTGTGGTAGGTGTCTGGGATGATGACTTTTAGTACTTTGTGCAATGTGCAACTTGTCAATTTGAAATATAGGTTTCCAGACAAATTGCTAAGTTGTGCATCGCACAAGCTAGTAAAAATTTGTATTTCAGGTTGCTAAATTCATACAGCTAATAGCACATACACACCACAGTTTGGTAACTCTTGTTGGTATTTGAAAAAAAATCACAACCCTCTTGCAGGTTTTGCAGTCACTTGAGAGGGCATTTGAAGGCCTGAATGGTGCAAAAATCTCTGAGAGCTGATGGTGTATGAGGAGGATTTTTGTTTTGTGTTTTTCCTTTGCTGCTGCTGCTGACTCATCTCACTTTTTGCTGTCTGTTTACACTCATTTGTATGCACTTACTCAGCTGACTGGTTAGGTTCCACCACCCACTTACAACTGCGGTGAATAATGTTTTAGGCCTGATGTCTCACAAGTGCAGGCCCCTCACATATCAGTGTCATTACTGGAATTACTTTTACTGATAGCAGCCACGTGGCAGGTGTACAGAGAGCAGGCTGCAGAACAAGCAGCATGAGGAGCATCATTCATCAGGTTTGCTTGCAAAAAGTAATTTTGTCTGTTAGCATGAAAATGTTGTGGTCCTTCTCCATCTTCTTCCTTCCATTGCCCATGATTGCAACATGTGCTTTTCTCACTGTCTTGATTTTTCACATAATGACTTCAAGTCAGGAATCCAGGTGGGACTAGATCATGTCTTGCTGTTGCATAGAACCTTTGAAGGTTCAAAGAGTCTCCTTGTGCTTTTGGAGGAAGCTTCATTACTGCCACAAGCAACATACCTGTCTGATTCATCTCTAGTCAAAGGTCATAATTCAACCCAGGAGCTCAACTTAAGCCAGTGCTTTAATTTAAGCACTTGCTTAACCTGGAACCTCAGAAGGCCCTCATAGTGGCAGACAGCAACAGATTCACAGTGCCATCCATGCAGTACTTCTCATTAGAAGATGAAGTCTAGTCCAGGGTAGCAATATCTTTGATCTGGTAGAATTTTTTTCTCAAGTGAACCATTCACTTTTTTCCAAGGAAAGAGCCTTTACAATTTGATGAGGATGCCACGGGTTGGACCCAGTCTGCACTTCATTCTGTGTGACTTTAAGTTTCTTCTAGGTATTTACGGTTTATTTGGACCTATATCTTATTTTAACAAAGTGCCTCTGTTTGCTTGGAATAATCAGAACAAATGCAGTAAGGTTTTGTGACTATAAAAAGGGTAACTGAACATCAGTGTTAGATATAAAAGGGAGGGTTGTGATGATGGTGTTCAAATGAATCTGAAAGACAGAAAGACTTTAAAGATCTCATTTGGCATATGAAATAATGCCCTCTCCTTGTTCTAGGTTGTATTGTCTCATTAAAATGCCCCCTTTCCTGTAATCACTGTTTCACAGTTCAGCCATCTCCAGATAACTGTGAAACAGCTGTGCAAAGGTCAAGTACAAGAGGGCAATGGGAAAAGAAAATGACACCACAGCTCCCAGGGTTTCCAACCATGCTGTTAACAAATTTACTGACACAGGGCATAATTTTTACTGACGCTGCCCATTTTTTACTGACACTGACTCTTAAGACTCCGTAGGGAGCAGATGCTGACATCTCTCTTGACTTTGAAAAGCTCATTGCTGAAACAAAATGGTTTTATGCAAAGATTTACATACAGTGTCTAAACATGAAGCAGGGGATCAATAGTTCTTCTAGTCTGAGTAATGATCCCACGTGGCAAAGCTACATTTTAATTAATAAGAACGCATTCATACTTCATCTTTGTGTTTGTTTTTTTCCCCTGTCTCTGAGGGAACCAGTGCATCTAGGGTTTGTTCAAGCACGACTGCTTCTTATCGCATAGTAGCCCAAATCTCTTTGGGCTCTGACTCTGCTTTAGGACTTGAGCACAGACCTGACACCTTTATGACATTTTAATGCCTGGATATCCTTGCAGATCTTACTGTAAGATCAAGCCTCTGGTCAAGATGTAAGGGTAGCTGGTAGATCTCAAAGAACTTGTCACCTCCTGGATAGATTTCTAAGAGACCTTGTTGTTCAGAAATAAGAGTCGCCTGTTTGAGCACCATGCTTGGCTTTTTTCTCCTTGGTTTGCTGTTGACTTTTCATTCCTGCATAAACATGGTTTTGTCTGGTTCAGCTCTTAAACCTGACTGCTAAACTGTGCTATCTGTGGTGCACTTGCAATTTTTTCCCCTTTTGCTGCTTGTGTTCCCTCTCAGTTGTTGACTGTGACTGGAAAATAGGCGTACAAAGCATTTTGCATTCTCTGAATGTACCACACAGTAATTCTGCTGTCTGAAAACTCTGTAATGTCAATAATTGATGCACTTGAGAAGTGGTAATTAAATTAGTTAATTATGCTGGTAAAATTACATGCAATTATGTGACTGCAGGGTATGTTTAGTAAATTAGGCTTTCCCATACTCACTACATATTGTGGTGCCAATTTTGTTCCTTGATGATTAGGTAGCTTTTGATACTTCTTAATTGATTTAATACCTGGATCTTCATTAGCCCTCGATTGCTATGCAATGTATGTCTGACATTTTTCTCTGATATTTCACAGAGTATCGTTCATCAAAAAGAATCAATCTATACATATATACATATTCCTGTCAGATGTTAAAGCATCAAGACTGAAGGGAAAACGGTCTCTTCTACAAGTGCCTCGTGGTGACTTGCCCACTAGTGTGAGATGCCAATCAACTAACTGTCCCTGGGAACCCTCTAATATAGAATGACTGATTTCATTTATGTTTCTCTTGAAAGAGCCAAATAAATAGGTGTCTCAGGGAAGACTGGCACTGTGACAGCTGTTTTAATGACACCTGTTATTTTTTTTTGCCGAGAGCAGTGAAAGGTTATTATAAGGTAACATTAATGCAAATAAAAAATTCAAGGGGGTCAGATTGGATCATGTCTGATGCATGGGTGGGGTTTGCCGTTCTTCATTCGTGCTTGCTCAATATTTTACATGTCAGAATCACCTCCCAGCAGGTGGTTGTCCTCATGCTGGCTGTGTTTACTATCACAAACCTTTCCTACATCTGCTTGTCTCCACACCCTGTATTTTCCCCCACCAGCACATACTCTATTGCTTTGAGAAGTGATGCTTCTGAGTATGTTCCCACTTTAGGGAAGTTAGTGACAAACTGGACTAAATCTAAAAGGCAGATCATGTAGATTGAGTTATGGTCTTTTACTTCTGTTCACAGGGCAGAAACTCTATGGAAGAAAGGAAAGGGCAGGGTGGAGCAATTGGTTGTTCTTTGGCTTTGGAGTCATGAAACATACAAGATTATCTCTACCTGAGCCCAGTCCAGCAATGTGCCACTATCAAAAGCAGGGGGATTGGAGTGACAGACCAGTTAACTGGATTGAACTGACCTGAGAATAAAAGGTCCTACTGCTTTGATGACTTCAGAAAATGAGGGATGACTGTATCCTGTTGATATAATGTTTCTGGGAACTTGATGCAGATATAGGTAGGCAGGACTCTTGGTTTCAGTCAACTGTGTAGAGGCACAATCCAGCTTTTGGAAGCATGTGAGTAACCTTGTATGAGTTTTGCTTCTCAAAGGAAAGCAAACTTTCCTGTATTTACCTGTGGCTGTTGTGGCAGCTTATGATGATTTTAACCCAGGAGGAGTGAGTCCATGGTGCTTCTGTTTGCTTTGTTTAGGCCTTTACAATCTTCTCCATGTTCCTGCTTCCTCTCAATAACGTTTATTCTAGAAAATCTTCCCCCTCAAACTGTAGTTTTGGCTGACTTCTCTTTTTATATGGCAAGTGTTCATCTTGGGCTTAAAACTTAACAGGAGAGAATTTCCAGTATTTCCAGAGGGCTCAGTTATGTCTAGAGCTGGCGAGCTGACTGGCTTCTTAAACCCTATATATCATGGCTCTTCAGACTCAGGGACTGAAGCTGTGTAGTTCACAAGCAACTTCTGAGAAGAGAGAATCTGTGTTTCTCCAGGCTTCTAAATTAGTGCTTATAGAGAAGTTTCTGCCTTTATGAATACCATAATATCACAGATTCTTGAGTTGGTTCTGTAATTTTCAAGCTCACAGCAAAACTGAAGTTAACTGGGTGCTACTGAATGTGAAGGGTTTCCTATATACTTGTTGCAGCAGCAAGAAATGTGTTTCTATGTAAAAGGTTAATAGGTATTTTGGAAAACTATAGTTGAGTTCTATGAGAATAGATGCTCTTGAAAAATGAGGGAGTAGAGCTGATTAGAAGGAAAACAGTGGGGAAATGTGCAGATCTAGGTAGGAAATCTTGCTTCTGTGGTTATTAGCAGGATGTATATATAGAGAGATAGGACCTCCCGTGGGCATGTAGTGGTCCTACCAGTGAGTCTGTTAAAATACCACCTGCTTTGCCTGGCAATCTCTGATAGTCAACAACTTTGTTCAGATTTCCATGTTTGGGAGGGTGCTTGAATACTGAAAATCAAGGGGAGATCAAACCTAAAATAACTGTAGGAGAGCTGAGGATGTGCAGAAGTTTCTTGCCCTTTTTTTTCCCCCCCCCCTGTAGTGGAGACAATTTCTACCTGTCTCTTGCCATCTTCTGAAAGCAGTGCAGTCAAAACAACCTATCTGTGCTTGGCACATTTGTACTAGTGAAGCTGGCATGCTACCTTGTTAGCTGGCGTGATGCCATCCCAACAGATGGACAGGAGTATAGACAGCCAGGAGACCATGTACAAGCATCAGTATGTGTGTTGAGGGCAAGATCCCCTAGCCAGAAGTGATGAAATGCTTGTTTGTCCTGTGTTTCTGTGCTTGTGGCAAAGATGATGTACCAGCCCGGAGTGGAGTCAGCTGCACCAGTATAAGATAATCCTTCACCTCTAAGGGAGGTGTTGCTATGGCCATGCAGAATTTGGGTTACTTTTCCACAGGTATTCCTGTGAGAACCCTAGGGATTTCTGGAAAAACACTAATGTTTTCTACATAGCAAATGGTTTAAAGTGTGGTGGGGCCAACTTTTAAAGCTGTATGTGCAATAGATCATACTCAGTAAGTCTCAGAGAACAAACAGAGCTTCATCAATGGTGACAAAGTCAGATGTGTAAATGACTGAGTCCAGTTCTGCACAACTCATTGTTTCTGCTCAGCTTGGAAAGTGAGCAGAGTTTGTCTGTAGATTGCCAGAGAACTTCACCCTGAGGCTTCTCTGGACGCTTTTCATGCTCTTTGTCATTGCCTGAAAGGATAGCATTTTCCCAGTGGGACATGCAAAACCACATCCATTAACATTAGGTGCTTTTGTAAATTGAAGTAGTTACTTGACTGTGTTTATGGAATAGAAGATGAAGAAGAAGAACGGATTAGTCTAATGTGTAGTCTGTTGGGCAGAAGGAAAGCCATGCCTCCGTAAAATGATAGCACTTGTTGAGCTTGAATTTTAAATGTGGGATTCAGGTAGTGATTGTTTAGTTTGCAAATGGCCACTTTTCTTTTAGTTCATATTTGTTTCAGGGTGGTGTAGGGTAAACTGAAAAAAACCCCCTGCTTATAACCAAAATGAGCAGTTATTTGTAAATATCTTGCTAATGAAATTGCTTTAAATTTACCAGGGTTGAACTGTAATCTAAACTCTAAATATAAGCTCTTTTCAGACTCCTGCTTGAATTTTCTTTGTTTAAAGAACTGACAACCATTTCAGAAGAGTTATATAGTATTTTTAAAACCATATGGAAGACACTGATGGAATGCTATGAGGCAGCCTGCAAGGGATTGAGATCTGCAGTTCAGAAGACTGCACAACTGTGAGTAAAGGCAGACAGTGGTATTAACAATACATTCATAAAGCCACTGCTGTAGTATTTTGTATTTAGAATATTATCTTTGCAACCCTAAGTACTGTGTGCTTAGATTTTTCGCTTCCACCACCAAAGTCTTACATTCAGCTTTTAATGGAAAAACTTCCATGTGGAATAGTCTGTCTTGCCATGTGTGGCTAGATGAGCATTTTTGTCCCAGGTCCACTGGGACCAAAGTCTGCTTTAGTACATACTCATCATTTGGTATCTCTTGCTCACTATATACTAACAGATATTTTTTTTATAACTTTGCATGAAAGACCTGTAATTATATTCTGCTAATTTTAGCAAGCAGTACTAGTGTTGAAATAGCAATATTCACATTTGCACATAAGCAATGCAACCAATGAATCTGTTCCCTTTAAGGCGTAACACCCAACATCTCCTGTATGAAATAGCCATTGGCAGTCTGCATTGCAAAAAGCTCTGCAGATAAGCCAGTGAAGTCACCAGTCTGGGTCAGGATCATCTTTCTTGGGTGAAGTATTAAATGAATTGGTCCTAGTTTGCTTCCAAATAGGTATATGTGTGTAGGTAGCAGAAATGCCTGTTGGCCTATACTCAGCTTTGATTTCTTGGAAGAAAGAGCACCTATGCTATGAAGACAGGCTGAGAGAGTTGGGGTTGTTCAGGACGGAGAAGTGAAGACTCCAGGCAGAACTTATAGCGACCTTCCAGTACTTGAAAGGGGATACAGGAAAGCTGGGGAGGGACCTTTTGCAGGGGTTTGTAGTGAGAGGACAAGGGGGGACAGTTTTAAGCTGAAAGAGGGTAAATTTAGATAGTAGGAAGAAATTCTTCACTGAGAGGGTGGTGAGACATTGGAACAGGTTTCCCAGGGAGGCTGTGGATGCTCTGTCCCTGGAAGTGTTCAAGGCCAGGTTGGATGGCCCTCTGAGCAACCTGGTCTAATGGGAGGTGTCCCTGCCTATGGCAGAGGGGTTGGAACTAGATGAATTTTAAGGTCCCTTCAACCTAAACCATTCTATGTTCTGTTAGACTGGATCAAGGGGAAGGCTCAGGGGGAGTCACACCAATGTGTTTAAATACCTGGAGGAAGGGTGCAAAGAAGACAGAGCCAGGCTTTTTTCAGTGGTGTCCAGTGACAGGGCTGGATGCAATGGGCGCAAACTAAAACACAGGAAGTTAACTCTGAGCATCAGGAAACACCTTTTTACTGGAAGAGTGACTGAGAGGTTCCCTGGAGAGGTTGCAGAGTGTCTCTCTGGCTGTGGTCCTGACCAACCTGCTTTAGGTGATTCTGCTTGAGTGGGAGGGTTGGACAAGGTGGCTTCTGAAGTTTCCTTCTAACCTCATTTGTTCTAGGACAGGAATAGGACGAGGGGCAATGGACTCAAACTTCAGCACAGGAAGTTCCACCTTAACATGAGGAAGAACTTCTTTACTGTGAGGGTTACAGAGCACTAGAACAGGCTCCCCAGAAAAGTTGTGGCATCTCATTCTCTGGAAACTTTCAAGACCTGTCTGGATGCCTTTTTGAGTGATCTGTCCTAGTTGTGTGTGGTTTTTTGGTCCTGCTCTGGCAGGGGAGTTGGACTCGATGATCTTCAGAGGTCCCTTCCAACCCCTAATGTTCTGTGATCTGTGATGAAGCAAATTGCTGTTGAGATTGAATTCAGGTCATATGTGCCAGACCTGTCACTCAGAGGGGATTTCGTTCTGTCTTTTTTCATGCCTCTTGTTTATCTGCAGAAGGTAGTGGACAGTATCTGCATTTATCTAATCAGCATGCTTCCTTTTTGCTCCAGATATGCTCAGAATCCAAGCATTTGAGAACTGTTGAAAAGTACCTGGTGCACCCTTGGTTCTCCAGTAATGCTGCTAGAGGTGTTTTTTTTTGTAAAGCAGGTCCTCATGTG